>NC_056727.1:516782999-516807999 GCF_019279795.1 Protopterus annectens | reverse complement strand
AGATTGCTTGCAGCAGAATGAAAGCAATTAATATAATTGAAAATGTTCTCATTTCTGCTTCACAAGAACAGTTGATCTCTGACTTACAAGAATCAAAGTACTTTTCAACAGCAAATGACTCTTCAAACAAAGGAAGCATTAAACTTTTTCCAAAGTGCAGTATTTTTCAAAACAAGAAGGAATAAAACATGGTTTGCTAGACTTTTATGAAGATTTGGATGAAAGCAGTGAGGCGATAATGGGTATATTAGCTGAAGTGATAGAGAAAAACTGGGTTGGACATAAGCAGAGTGTCTGCATTTCCTGGGGATAATGCTGCAGTGAATTTTGGCAAGAAGATTTCTGTGTATTAGAAACTGAAAAAAAGAAATTCTGAACTCATTTGCAAGTGCCATATTCTGCATAATTGTGTTAAACAGGCATGCAAAACTTTGTTAATGAACACTGAAATTCTCATTCTAAAGTTTATGCTGAATTTTCCAGATATGCCAAATGAACTGCACAGCTCCAGTAATTTTTCAAGTTTGTCGAACTTGAGTATCAAGACATTCTTCGTCATGTACCAACGAGATGGTTATCATTACTTCCAGCACTTGAACGAATATTTCTAGTATGGCCTGCTTTGCAGTCTTACTTTGTTTCACGGGGAGAAGAAGAATGCCACAAAGTAATTCGGGATGCCTTTAGAGACAAAGAAAGTCAGCCCATACCTAGATTATACTGCTGTTTCTTACACAATGTTATGCAGGTATTTCAAAGTAGCGTGCTAATGTTAGAGTCAGATCAAGCTACTCATTCCAAACTGCCTGATATTATGGCTAGAGTAAGACAGAAAATTGCAATCACAAGCAAGACAAATTTTATGGAAAGGCTGCTGTAGACATGCTTAAAAGAATTCCACAGGATAAGAAAAGGCACTTTGAAGCTGATGCTGATAAATTCTACAATTGTTTAAACTACCTATACAAGTAGTATAATTATCAGCATTCAGAATTTCAAGCAATGCGATCTTTAACCTTGAGAAAACCAATGACGTGGAGCTTATTCGAAGAACTGGCAGACAATATGCGCATTGACATCGACAAAGGCAAGTAATATTATGACTACTGTATTCCGCATGACGTCCAAACAGAGCTGGTGGAAAAAAATGAATGAGTGGTGGATCGATGGAAGAATTTTTTCACAAAATTGACAGATAGGAAGTGTGGTGATGAACTCTAAATTTGTATCCTTCGCATTTTCTATACCTGTGTTGAATTCTTTGTGTGAACAAACTTTCAGTATGATGAATTCTTTCTGGACCAAAGAAAGAAATCATCTGGGACTTGGCATTTTGTGAGCTGAGCTGCAGGTGTGTGAAAATTTGAGGTACAGTTGTTCTCAGTTTCTTGAATTCTTGATGAAAACACTCAAATTGTTGGTGGTTGCAAGATCTGATCAGAAATATACTTTTAAGTGCAAGTAGTTCTCATGACGCTACCAAAGTACACAGAATGAACATTTGAATAATTAGTTGAGTTGTATTATTGTTTTGAACTTTTCCTGTACATAGTATTCATTGTACAATTATTATGAAGATTAACATATCAAAGATTGAGAGTCTCTAAGTCAGACAGCACTTAGGCCAAACAATACGGTTTGTGTTTAGCATAAAATAGCATCTCCAGACATTAGCCTTGTGTGAGGTGGCAACCCTACCTGCCAGGTTTAACAAAATTAATGCCTTGGTGCGTGCATCTTTGTCAGAATAAGCTGCTTGTATAAAAATATCATACTCTCGCTCAAATATTCTCCAATTCTCTGCAATATTCTGATCAAATACAAGCAGTAGGGGTCTTTGAAATCCATCTGCTATATTAACACATACCAGTGAAGGCCTTTGCAAATAAGCATGAAAACATACACATACACATACGCCAGAAATTTATGCCAGCATCTGTAACTTTGTCCAATAGCACAACAAGCCTCTGTACAGCTGAAGTTTGAAATAGTCTGTCGCCACTGTAATGCTCTTGAAATTACTGTCTTGCAAGAAATCACCTCTTATCAGTATAAGAAACATATCAAATAACTGCACGATGCAAGCCTTTGTGTAACTGGACTTTACGAGAGAAGTTTCTAGGGCAATGTAATACTCTTGAAATTACTGTACTGCAAGAAGCCACCTCATCAGCATAAGAAACATATCTAATAACTGCATGATACAAGCCTCTGTGTAACTGAACTTTGGAAAATAAATCTCTAGGGCACTGTAATACTCTAGAAATTATTGTCTTGCAAAAGTAATTTATCATCATTTTAAGAAACATCTCAAATAACTGCATGGTGTGAATGAACTGGGCAAGAGAAGCTTAGAGTCAATAATATTTCGAAGTAATTGCACTTTGTGAATAAACTGTACACAGCACACTGAAATTTCTCCAGAATGGCATTCCCTTGCTAGGCAACTCTTTACAGTGCAAGAAACATTCTGTAATGTTGGCACTTTGCGAATAGACACACCCAGCACAAGAAACTTTTCGAAATGGCTGCACTTTAACTGTACTTCACAAAAGAGTTGCGCTTTGCACACAAATAAACACAGCAATAAGCACACACTGTAAGCACTTTTACACACCTTGAGATACTTTGAATAACTTTAGTTATGCCCTTGAAACAATACGAAGCTGTAGTTATGCCAAAACATAGTACTTTGCCAAAAAAAAAAATGCAGTCGCCTTGCTTTATTTACATGTAATGTGCCCTTTTCTTGCCTTTATTATATTTGTTTTGCTCGTTTAATCTCTTTTCATGCCAATTGTAGTTTCCTTGTGCTTGTTTTGCTCTAAACATCCTTGTTTTACTTCAAACATACTAATTTTGCTCTAAATATGTCTGTTGTGTCAAATATCTTTATTTTAAACATTTCTCTTAGTTAATAAACCTTTTGTGCCTCCCACTTGTTTAATAATGTGATTTGTGCCCTTGGAATGCTCCGTTTTATCTTTTTTTATAAAATAAGTAGTTTGTGTGAATTTTCATTATATTGATTCTTTTCTGTCTCATTTTCACGCTCATTTCTCTTAGTTTACCATCACTGTCATCTCTGTACCTCATGGCTCCAAATATTATTCCCCGCGATCCCCGTTCTGACACCATGTCGTTCTCCTACTTTGGACACAATAGAAGAGTCTGCATGAGTACTGTTCAGGCAGCTTTATTTTATACAAACACATCATGGATAGAAGTTTACTGACTTTAACTTAAGTAACTTATACACAAAACTAACTACTGCAATCATACATGCTCACTCTCTGGCTGCACTCTCAAAATGGCACTGAGAATACCACGTGCCTGGTATTTATACGTGCACACTCAGTACTTGATATACTTCTTAAAGACACAGCACTTGTACTCTGATCTACAGCTTTGATGTTTGAATTTAGTAAGGAAAGAGATATTTGGATGTAAGAATAAGGAAGAACAGAATGATCAGCCTGGATTAGTGCAGGACAAAGCCAGTTTTTTATTAAGTAAATTTGTATACAAGTGATATACAAATTTAAATTTGTATATCACTTTATGAAACTTTAAGTGACCCATACTGTACATTATTACACACACACACACACACACACACACACACACACACACATATATATATATATATATATATATATATATATATATATATATATATGGTTCCATATGAAACCATTGAAGTAACACAACATCGAGTCTCACATCATCGAGACCACAACATCGTAAAGTGAAAACGGAAAGCATCGAGTTGCACAACATCGAAATATAAAACACGAACAAGCACAACACCCTGTGACAGTCTGCTTAACATACAAGGCCATGTCAAACCCTGAGCTGTTGGACATGCTCCACTTAAAGAAATCCCAATCCCTCAGAGCCACATGCTCCAGGGATCTAAACATTGTCATCACAATGAACAAAACATGCTGGAGGGATAGGTTCCTGACCCAGAGACTCCCCATACTCTGGAATAGACTGCCCATACATGTCAAGCAGCGCTTCTCCTTGGCCCTCTTCAAAAGGAACCTTGATGATTGGATGGGAAATAGGAAATTCACCCCAGAGATCATGTCAATCACCCTGCTAGACAGGGGTCCAGGGAAGTAAATATTGTGGGAAGAAATATCCAGGGAATTGTTATGGCTAGGCTTATATAGGCCCTAGGGCTGATAGCCTAGTACCAATCTATGAACCTATGAACCTATAAATGTTAAATAGCTTATTGATAAAAATTGAACAGCAGTACAGCAAGTAGCAGCAAATGGCTTTGTCTGATGCTGTATGCAATATTTGTAATGTGTTTGTGTCAGATATACCCGCAGAAAGAGAGAACAGGAAAATACAGTTGTGTAAGTAAACTTACCATAACAGCAGATGTTCAAAAGATTATGGCTATAGTAGCTTTAGCTATATAAGTTATATACTGTATAATATGTAACAGATGCTCAGCTTCCAGAGCTTAGGAGCACATTCCATGTGACAAACTCACTGGCAGTTCAAGCAGAGCTGCAAAAAATCAATGGTTTGGGTACCAAGCCCTCCAAAGTTTCCATGCTAACTGTCAAAGGGAGGCTGAAGTCCTAAAAAGAGGTAAATACTAGGTAAATAAAAATCAGAAATCATCACCCTGACAAAAAAAATATACAAATATAAAGGGGATTTATGGAGGGAAAGCCACTGCAGTAGAGTAAGAGGGATACTGTTGCAAGCAGTGTACAGTGGACATAAAAAGTGTACACATCCCTGTTAAAATGCTAGGTTTTATTGATATAAAAAAGTAGACCACAATAAATCATTTCAAAACTTTTCCCACCTTTAATGTGACCTACAACCTGTTCAGTTCAAATGAAAAACAAAAAAATCTGTTATGGGAAAAAATATAAAAAAATTAAAAAATAAAAGTACAAAATGCTGGTTGCATAAGTGTGCACACCTTTAAACCAATACGTTGTTGTGTGTGCACACACTTAAACTAATACTTTGTTGAAGCACCTTTTGATTTAATTACAACATTCAGGCTTCTTGGGTACACACCTACCATCAATTAAAGAGACTGATTAACCCCAAATAAAGTTCAGCTGTCATAGAAGGATTTTCCTGTCATTTACTCAGTTGCCTGCTAGACAAAAGCCATGGTTTGCAGAGAGCTTACAAAGCATCAAAGGGATCTCATTGTTGAAAGATATTAGTCAGGAAAAGGGTACAAAAAAATTCCACATCATTGGATATACCATGGAACACAGTAAAGACAGTCATCAAAAAGTGCAGAAAATATGAACAACAGTGATATTGCAAAGAAGTGGACGTCCCTCCAAAACTGATGAAAAGACAAGATGAAAACTGGTCAGGGGGACTGCCAAGAGACCTACAGCAACACTGAAGGAGCTGCAGGAATTTCTCTCAAGTAATGGTTGTGTGCTACAAGTGACAACAATTTCCTGTATTCTCCATATGTCTGGACTATGGGGTAGGGTTGCAAGACGGAAGCCTTTTCTTACATGGAAAAACATCCAGGGCAGGCTAAAATTTGCAAAACAATACATCAAGTCTTCCAAAAGCATGTGGGAAAATATGTTATGGTCTGATGAGACCAATATTTAGCTTTTTGGTCACAATTCCAAAAGGTACATTCGGCGCAAAAACAACACTTTGCATCACCAAAAGAACACCATCCCCACAGTCAAGCATGGTGGTGGCAGTATCATGCTTTGGGGTTGCTTTTCTTCATCTGGGACTGGGACTTTAGTCAAGGTGGAAGGAATTATGAACAGGTCCAAATACCAGTCACTTTTGACCCAAAACCTTCAGGTGTCTACTAAAAAGCTGAAGATGAAGAGTAATTTCACCTTTCAACACAACAATGACCACAAGCATGCATCCAAATCAACAAATAAATGGCTTCACCAGAAAAAAATTAAAGTTTTGGAATGGCCCAGCCAGAGCCCAGAACTAAATCCAATAGAAAATCTGTGGGGACCTAAAGATGGCTGTGCACAAGAGATGCCCTTGCAATCTGACAGATTTGCTGTGCTTTTGCAAGGAAGAGTGGGCAAATATTGTCAAGTCAAGATGTGCCATGCTGATAGACTTCTACCCAAGAAAACTGAATGTTGTAATTAAATCAAAAGGTGTTTCAACAAAGTATTAGTTTAGGGGTGTGCAGATTTATGCAACCAGCGTATTGTACTTCTTTTTGTTTTTATATTTTTTCCCCTAACAGATTTGTTTGTTTTTCAATTGAATTGTACAGGTCATAGGTCACATTAAAGGTGGGAAAAGTTTTGAAATGACTCCTTGTGGTCTCAATTTTTATATCAAAAAAATCTGGCATTTTAACAGGGGTGTGTAAACTTTTTACATCCGTGGATATCCCTCTTTTTTATCTCCTAGACTGCAGTAGTGTAAGACGGATAATGTTGCTAGCAGTGTACATCCCTCTGTTCACCACTTAAACTGCAGTAGGGTAAGAGGGATACTGTTGCTAGCAGTGTACATCCCTCTGTTCACCCCTTAGACTGCAGTAGGGTAAGAGGGATACTGTTGCTAGCAGTGTACATCCCTCTGTTCACCCCTTAGACTGCAGTAGGGTAAGAGGGATACTGTTGCTAGCAGTGTACATCCCTCTGTTCACCCCTTAGACTGCAGTAGGGTAAGAGGGATACTGTTGCTAGCAGTGTACATCCCTCTGTTCACCCCTTAGACTGCAGTGGCGTAAGAGGGATACTGTTGCTAGCAGTGTACATCCCTCTGTTAACCCCTTAGACTGCAGTAGGGTAAGACGGATACTGTTGCTATCAGTGTACATCCCTCTGTTAACCCCCTAGACTGCAGTAGTGTAAGACGGATACTGTTGCTAGCAGTGTATATCCCTCTGTTCACCCCTTAGACTGCAGTAGCGTAAGAGGGATACTGTTGCTAGCAGCATATATCCGTATGTTCACTCCCTAGACTTATCTTTAAGCACTCTTTGGTTCTCTTCCCCTTTCAGAATTGACATCATCTTTCTTGGACATACTCCCAAACATCTAATTGTCTCTGACAGCATATCTTTTCCAGAGGGGCTGTATCCCACTCCTCGCACCCTTGGTATACTCAGGCTCACTCCACTACCTTACCCTATCCCAAATTAATACTCCCCCTTCTTCCTTTTCATTTATGCTATACATAACTCCACCTCCTGCCAGTTCTACCAGTTTCATCAAAATACACTTCAGCAAATCTTAACTTACTTCCTGCTTAAGAAATCTAATTCCCATCTTCTGCTCCTCATTGCTCTCACTTCTTCTACACCCCATTCTACCCAAGTCCTCACCAAAAAAACTTACTCATCTATCACCTCATCATACTTTATTACCTATGCCATCACACAGACAAGCAGAAACACACACACACACACACACACACACACACACACACACACACACACACACACACACACACACACACACACACACACACACACACACACACACTATTTTCGTCTCTTTACATTATTCCTGCTCATTATTGCATCCAGTTCATCCACATTATTTATCCCAATCCACGACATATTGCACATTATTCTCTATATTCGATTCCCAATATTTTGTCACTATCCACTCTGTGCAATCTACTTTACTCTGCAGCCTCTGTAGCTGTCACTCTATCACTGTCAGCATAGTGAGCACACTAAGACATGCTGTACACTCAGTACACTTTTTATCTTAAACTCTCACCTAACACCGAGTTATAACTTCATTACATCTGACAGCACAAAAAAGCAGGAGGGGTAGCCATTCTTTATTCAAATGCCTATGAACTCTTCCCGTATACTAGTAACATACCCAAATTCCTCATTTTAGGACTGCTGATATTGTTCTTAAAGTTGAATTACCATAAAGACGATGTATTACTACTCTTTACATTCTCGCAGAAAAAAAATAACCATATTAGGAAAAATCTTTTCCTACTTATCTAATGTCTTCACAAGTGAGATCATAATATTAGGGGACGTTAATAAAGACTGGTAAAACTTCACCTCAATTTCTAACCTTCCAGTATAAATCAATATAGTTTTTCACAATGTCTGTGTCTCCCCATATGCTTCAACAAAGTAAAGGATGATAGCACAGTTTTTGAATGGATATAAGCATCTGACCCTACCAAGTGCACTTTATCTCAGGAATACCATCCCAGACTTCCTCAGTGACTACTTCGTAACATACATTAACAGACTTACTACCCACCATGCCAGACAACAGCTTGTTAAATGACTCAAACCTCTCTCACTTCATCCCTGATTCCTTTATAACCACCCTAAAATCCTTCAGCCGGTATATGCTGAGAACTCTTCCTTTAGACGAAGCTGTTCAAAGATTTAAAAAACTATTACTAGACACACAAAACAGCAATGCACCCATAAAACAGAAAAGAGTAAAACCCAGCTATTTTCCTTGGCTTTCCAATAATAGCAGAATTCTTATGACTAAAAGGCACAAGACTTGAAAGGAATGGCAAAAAGACAGATCTGCGTAAAACTTGCAGACATTTAAAGAACTCTGCAATCTTATTAAAAAATTAAAAGGCAAATGCAGACAACAATACTATAATCCCCTACAATGCAACCATAGATTTAAACCCCAAAACTCTATCAAATATTGCATTCTGGCTAAAAAGACCAGCCTAATTCCTCCCTCCATAATCCTTTCCTACAGACAGCAAGCCGATTCAACTCGTATTTCATCAAAAGCATAGCAGTCCTCACTGAATATGGCCCTCCCACAATTTCTGATACACACCAGCCACTTCCAAGTAACATCTAACTTTGCCCTTAAACATCTTCTTACTTCCACTAAAAAAAAAAATCTTCATTTAAAACCCAGTTCATGCTCTTCTGACAAACTCCCAGCAGAATATCATAAGACAGCTGGTAGTATTATAGCTACCTAGCCTTCATTCTTATAACTAGGTCAATCCAAGAATTTTCTCTTCCTTCCATCTGAAAAAAAAAATCATATCACCCCACTTCACAAAGGTGGCTACATTACAAAATTACCAAACTTCAGACCTATTGTAATTCTATTCCCAGTTTTAAAGATACTGAAAGAAATGCCTTCAGAATTAATTACGTCCAGTTCTTCTGTAAGGAATAACCCTTGACTCCTACTCAACAAGGCTTCTGTCCAGCCCAAAAGAAAAATACTGCTCTGATATCCTTAAAGTAAACTATCAACAAAGCTATGACAGAGCAAATTTGTCTGCTCCATATTCCTAGACATACGTGAAGCCTTTGAAATGGTCTCATATAGCAAATTCCAACATAAATGTCTTCTCGGGGCCAGACACAATGCACTGTCCAGTGGTTCAACAGTCAGGCGGCTGACAGACACCAATCTGCAAAGTGACACAATACCTTCTGTCCATACTTGACTGACAGCACTAGGGTTCCTCAAGGGTCTATTCTAGCCCTATCCTATTTAGTATTTACATTAACCATCTGCACATGTTTACCTAGCTTGCTTCTCTTATACAGTACAATATAATACATTGATTCCGCGACCCTTATTTGCTTTTTGGGTATCTAGGCCACCTTCAACAGCTTGCATAAGAAGCCTTCAGCTTCACAGAAAACTGGCTGTGTAATGCATAACTATCACTGAATCCACAAAAAAAAAAAAATTACTCCTCTTCTTCCCAAAATCACACACCCAAGACAAAACTAGATTCAAAATCACTTCCTTGAACAATACAGAATTAAGAATAGTCCCACACACTAAACTATTGGGCATGATCAACAATGATAACTTAAAATGTGATCTGCACACCGAAAACTGCATAAACAGTAATAATCAAAAGCTAGGAGTGTAATATAGATCTAAAAATCTTCTTACTAGCTCCTCCCAGACAACCATAACTACCACATGCACATGTTACAGCAAGATAGCAGGATTTACATCCAGTAAACCCTATCAAACCCATCAATGTTCCACACTCAAGTCACTAAATTGGCTTGAACTACCATACAACCTGTGATACACTCAACTCCTCATAACTCATAATTTAATACTTAAACATTCAGCATGCCTTTCTCTCAGAACCATTCTCCTAAACTGCCATCTCAACAAACCCCTTTGATCTGTCAATAAAAAATTTCATTTCTACCTGCAAACCTCAAACATCTCTTGAGCACTCCAAACTTCTAGGTTAAATCCTGGAACGTATTCCCTACAACGCTTATGCCATTTAACTACCTCCATACTTTCAAACCTATACTCAAATAATTTCTTGCTAAGTCATGGCTATGCTGCTGTATCACACCACGTGCTTCATACCCACTGCCCTGTATATGCCCTGCACTGCTTCTTCTTGCTTTAAAACCTAATGTTCACCACTCTTTTCAGCCTTATGACTCCATGTGAATAACCAATACCCCTCACTATCTGCTTCATGCTATATTCTGTCATATATTCTACCATAGCCCTCCTTCACTTCTATTCATAGTCTCACATGTGTATGCACGTTTTCCCATTTTCACTCTGAAATACTTCCATACTTTTCAACCCTAACCCCTATCACTCTTTGTCCCTTGTATCACATGCATCGATTCCAATTCTTTAAGCATGCCTAGTCTCCTACCAATAGGAGTTTATTATTAATAACTAATAATAAAAGTATTTACATTGACATGGCAACTTGAGCTCATACTGACTGCTATATTTTCTAGATTATGATGTTAAATTCTGCAAAGATTGTATTATTACTGATGGTTTCCTTTTTCTTGAAGTGATTCTATTCATTCTAATGTTATTTTTTCATTATCATGCTAATGTCTCTTTTAATTGAGTTTTCTCCCCTGGCCTCCACTGAAAATGAATACCATTGTCTATTTAGACTTTCCCAGTAAACAAATGTCAATAAATAAATAAATTCTATCTTTGGCGAGACATTTGTGGAGTCATACAGTGGAGTATATGACTTAGTAGAAGAGATGGAATTAATGGAGGTACTCAAGAAGGATTGGGACAGAAGGAAAAAGAATGTGTTGAAAGGGAGGGTTGGCAAGAAGGCAGACCACTAAACACATTTAGAAAATTAGACTAAATTGACTCTTCTTATGCCTTCAAGAAAAAGCAACACAGCCCACTGCATATGGCTATGAAATGCAAACTGTTGTGTGATGTGGTGCAGATTGGTAAGCACTTGAACTCATAACCCATAATTTAATACTCAAACCTTCAGCATGCCTTTCTCTCAGAACCATTCTCCTAAACTGCCATCTCAACAAACCCCTTTGATCTATCAGTTATATTAAATATCTGTTATGTAATAATATATTAGCGCACTGACTGAGCTTATATAACAGTAAGAATAGCACAGTTTGAGCAGTAGTAAGATGTTGCCATATATGCTTTTATCGTGATCACAAAGTAGTGTGATATGCAGTAACCACATGCACCCTTACAAATTCTCAGTTCACATATTTCTTAATCTTGTTTCCCAGTTAAACCTCTCATGTAAGGTCTGCCGCCCCACCCCCTTATTGGTGATGCAACAGGTGTAGAGGCAAGAGAACCAGGGATCCACATTTGATGCAAAAGCTGCTTGCAGGAGGTGACTTGTTTCTAGTTTTGGTCCTAACCCATTACTCCTGTGTGCTGTTGGTCCAGGGGTGACACACGCAATGATCACCCTAAGTGATGTTATCTGCCTGCACAAGCAATTTTCTGCTGTGATCTGTTCCGTCATACACCTGCAATCAGTAAATCCAGTATTCCACTGAGTTTCTTGCTGGTGGTGACCCCATGCTTGTGCACCATAGTGTCTCCTGCCAAAGAAAGGCAAGCGGGTGAGCTTTTCAATTCCTTTCTTGTACCATGTCAGTCTCCAGTAGGTGTCTAAGCTGTAGGCTAAACCCTGACACCAGGGTCAGAGTCAGGGCTTTATCCCTCTGCTCCAATGGAGTTGGCGTAAGATGTTGACTTATACAAGGAGGGTCTAAATTGTTAATCATTATACAGGTAAGTTTCATATTTTAATTTGCATGTCTGGAAGTTAACTTGTCACTGACAACCCATCTATAGCATTGCATTTATTGCTTTCTATTAATACAGTCAAGTTTACTACTTAATGAAGATTATAGGATGGCATTTATTTTGCGTAGTTTTTGATACAGTACTTTTTTGTGATGCTTATTATTAATTATGTTTTTCTGAACATTGCACCTTTCCCCTTTCTCTTTCTTCTAGTATGCTTTCTTGATAATCTTTAGCTTCTCTAGGTCTTAAGTTTTAAGTGTTTTCCTCATCCCAGTGGTGCTTCTAACAATGTTTCCAGTTTTCCTCACAATTTACTTTAGTAAGTCACATTTATGTATTTATTCTAGGAAGATGACCTGGTCCACTAGGACCCTTTTTCAGACATGACCTAGTCACTGCAATACCATGAAGAGAACATCAACAAGGCATGCAGCTAAAGGATAACAACATTGTTGAGCACTTTTGAGAAGTAAAGCCAAAACTAACTAAATAAATTAATAATAAATAAATAATCTGTACAGTACTGTTATGTAAATTGTATACATCTATCACACCCAAATTCATCAATCCCACCAATGAGGACAACAGTAAACAGGTCAAGATTAGATATTATGTTGCTTAGGTGTTTGCAGACAGCTTTCTTTTCAAGTAAAAGTCTAAAATCCTGAGTGAATGTCATAAAAGATGTCAAGTCAATCCCAAGAGCATCCTGGGACCTTGGCCATCATTGCATCCCCCCTATTGTAGGTTGCCCCCCCTGTTGTAGAAGGCAGTAGCAGTCCACAAAAATCACAAAAATGTATCGACCAAAGAAGAGCCATAAAGACAATAGAGTGGACTATTGAGGATAAGAAAGAAATGATGTATTGTTACTGTTATGTAAACAGCCCAGAATTTCCAGACACAAAATATACAAAATGGTTAAGAGAGAAATTAGAGGAAATAAGAATACTTCCACAAGAAAAACTGTCAAAAACTTCAAATAAAAATGTGTGTTCATTAATACAACAGATTTTTGAAAAACAGTATATAGATAAAGAAACTTTGATCTGTTTGGAAAAAGAAGCATCTGAGGAAGTGTGAAAATATAAACAACAAAACCTAGATATATTTGAAAAATATAAAAAAGAAATATGGACATGGGAAAGAAAGAGAGATTTGATATGGTGCAATATTTATGCAAAGGAAAAATCCAAGTTAACTAACATAGAGAAGGCAGTCTCAAAAGATATTCAAAGAGAAATATAGGCAAAAGCATCCAGATATGGAAAATTTCACAATAAAAAATAGCACAAAGATGCAATGTGGAAAAGAAGGTTAGTAAAGCAGAAGTTAAAGAAATAGAAGTTGAAGTTATGGAGTGCTTGCAAAGTGAAGGATTTAATGTAGAAGGTCTAACACAGACTACATCACAGCATGATGGAGTGAGTTCCCAGAATAAGGAAAAGTAAGAAGATCAGGAGACATGTGAAGAAGAAATATGGACATGGGAAAGGAAAAGAGATTTAATATGGTGTAATATTTATGCAAAGGAGAAAGCAAAACTAACCAATACAAAAAGAGCAGCACCAAAGATATTTGAACAGAAATACAGGCAAAGGAATCCAGACATGGAACACTTTACAATACAAAAAATAAGAAGACTAAGAGGAAAAGTAGAAAAAGAGATTAGTAATGGAGAAGTCAAAGAAATAGAAATTGAGGTTATAGAACAGCTGCAAAGTGAAGGATTTAGTGTAGAAAATCGAATGTAGAAAGCACCACCACAGGATAGAGCAATAGATATCCAAATTAAGGGAAACCAGTGGAACAGGAAGCAATTGGTCAGGTGCCATATCAAGATATTTTGGAGCCTTCCACAAGAAACCAGTATAAGCATTCACTTGAGGCTAGACAGCAAAGAAAGGAACAGGAAATTGGAAACTCTGATGCAGTCAGTGTTGAGGAGTGATAGGACAGTGAGTTCCCATACGACAGAGCGACAGAAGACACAGGATGAAATTGAAGAGAACGAGCCACAGGAAGATGCTATAGATCTTTCTATAGAATGCCCGCAGGAAATGGAAAATAAGGGATGTGCCATCAGTTTGGAAGAAAATGAGCTAAGAGAAGAATTGCTTGATTTAATAGACATGGATGGATATATTAAGATCAATGAGAAAAATAGACTGCAGAAGGTCAATAAAACCCAAAAAGTAAGAAGTCTGATAAAACAAATGAATGCAGTAATTAGGACTGTCCATAGAGATCCATGTGATGTAACAGAAGTAAACAGGATATATTACTGTGCAGCTAAATTAATAACTGATAAAGTTCTACCACAAGAACACAAGGTAGTGAGGGAAAGGAAGGGGAGAAATCAAATACCATCATGGAAGCATCAAACAGAGAAAACTATAAAGCAGTTAAGACAAGATGTGTCACTCTTAGAAGACTATAGAAGAGGGAATAGATCAACAAATATACTAAGAAAGATAGATGTGATTAAAGCAATGCACAGTATTAGAACAGACCACGATCTATCATACACTATTGCAAATAACAAACTAAAATGTTCAGCACAAGCAGAAAAAACTTAGAAGATACACAGATAAATATAAGGGAAAAGTACAAAATAAGCAATTTATTGATGACCCAAAAATGCTTTATAGAGAATTGGGAAATAAGATAAAAGGAATTGAAAGACCGCCAAAAAAAGTGGAAGTAGATACATTTTGGAGATGTATTTATGAAGAACCTGTGGAACATAGCAAAGATGCTAAATGGATAGAAGAAGTAAAAGAAAGACTAAGAAGTTTAAAGGTACAGGATATGAAATGGGATGAAATAACAGCCAGAGAGATTGAAACAAAGATAAGAAAAGCCTCTAACTGGAAAACCCCAGGCCCAGATGCAGTACCTAACTTTTGGTTAAAAGTATTAACATCTTTGCACAAGGATTTAGCCATAAGTAAGAACTATTTATATGTGCCCCCTAAACAGATACCACACTGGCTAACAACAGGACAAATAATGCTCTTACTTAAGAGTGAACCTGCAAGCTACCCTAAAAATTATAGACCAATAACTTGCCTTCCGACAGTGTATAAACTAAACACGAGAATTGACACCGACAAAGTTTATAGTCATTTAGAAGAAAACCCAATTATGGCAGTAGAACAAAAGGGCAATAAAAAAAGTTATGTGGAACAAAGGATCATTTGTTGTTAAATAATGTTATAGTGGAAAACTGTAAAAAGGGGAAGAATCTAAGTATGGCATGGATTGACTACAAAAAAGCATTTCATAGTAGCCCACATCCATGGATAAAAGAGTGCTTAAAAATGTATAAAATACATCCTACACTGATTGACTACATTACAGTAACCATGAAACAACGGCAGGCCACTTTGCAATTAAGCCATGATAAAGGACAGATTATTATCCCAGGGATAAAAATTCAGAGGGGGATATTGCAGGGTGACTCTCTGTCACTGTCTATTCTGCTTTGCCATTAATCCATTAAGCTGTTTGCTTAACAGCTTAGGCCATGACTATAATATGGCTCCTAGAAAACAACAAACTAATGACGTCTCATCTTCTCCTTGTTGATGGTTTAAAACTGCATAGTTCATCCGATGAGGAACTGAAAGCACAGCTGCAGGTTGTCAAAACTTTTTTAGATGATGTTGGAATGTCATTTTGTCTTGATGAATGTGCAAAAGCAACCTTTATAAAAGGAAAACTGCAATACCAGGAAAACATCTGTTCGGGACAAGAATGTGATATAAAAGAACTTGAGCAAGAGGAAATGTATAAATACTTGGGAATTGATGAAGGACCAGCAATAAAACATGAACAAATGTGAATAAAACTTAGTAAGGAATACTTTAGAAGACTTAAATTAATCCTGAGAACAGCATTGACATCTTGGAACAAGATCCAAGCTAGAAATAAATGTGCTCTTCCTGTCCTAACGTGCAGTTTTGGAGTGATTGACAGGCCTCAAAAAGTGTTGGATAGATTAAATATTAAAACAAGAAGGATGCTTCATGCTCAACAACTGATTTATAAAAATCAGTGTATCCCAAGATTATATATTCCCCATTCCAAAGGAGGGATGGGGCTCCTTGAAATTGATTGCATGTATAGATCTGCAATCATGGGACACCATGCATATCTGCTGACCTCACAAAATTCAAATGTAGTGAAAGTTTTGAAACATGAGGAGAATAAATCTAAGATGACTTCTGTACTTAATCTAGCAGAAGCATATCAACGTCAAGCAGGAATGGAAATCAAACCAGAAGTGGATAAAAACCAAGCAGCAACTGAATGTGCCAAAAAACAAAATAAAGTATATAAGGTGCAGGACCAGATGAGAAGGAAATAAATGTGGAAAAAACATAAATATAGTTGCAAGTATAGAAAACTTCTGGAAGAACCTCATGTTGATCAGGGACAAAAGCAGGAATGGTTAAGGATAGGCAAATTCAAACCAAGAAATGAAAGGTTAATATTGGCAGCCCAAGATAGTGGGCTACGTACACACTGGTTTACAAAGTTCATTGAACATGTGGGAGAAACAGACAAATGTAGGTTTTGTAAAACCAAATTGGAAACAGTCACTCACCTTGTTGATGGTTGCAACACACTAATGGTAGAAGGACTGTATATTGAAAGGCATAATAATGTGGTGAGATTGTTGCACTGGGGATTGTGCAAACATTAAAGTATTGAAGTGGCTG
Organism: Protopterus annectens; assembly: GCF_019279795.1. Classification (NCBI taxonomy): domain Eukaryota; kingdom Metazoa; phylum Chordata; order Ceratodontiformes; family Protopteridae; genus Protopterus; species Protopterus annectens. Next base: position 516,791,237 of record NC_056727.1, on the reverse strand, counting down.
AAAAACACTGGAAACATGAGCCACAAAGCATCATAGAAAACAATGAAGTTTATATCACATGGGATCACACATTACCAATAGTTCAAAAGATATATCATAGAAAACCGGATATAGTGGTCCAAGAAAAGAAGATAAAAGTAGCATTGATCACTGAAATTGCCACACCCAGTGACTACAGGGTCTTGCATAGAGAGAGACAGAAAGTCATAAAATATCAGGATCTGCAGGCAGAAACAAGAGCAATGTGGAAGAAAGACACCCAGACAGTTACAATAGTAGCATGAGCAACGGGTCTTATAAAAAAGAATTTACAATCATATTTAGATATGTTACCAATCCATGTAACTCCATATGATTTTCAGAAGGAGTCATTACTGGGCACTTTGCAGGTGCTGAGAAGTGCACTACTGGTTGACATCAAAGATTGAAACAAAACTAATTTCATGAACTTTAATCATACTTTGACTTAGGAATGGGGTCCATTCCCATCTTCCCATCATGGTATTAGAAACCCAAAAGACTTGGAGAAATTAAAAAAGAGGAGTTTATTTTTATGTCCCAGGTAACATGCTCGTTGATTATGTCAAAGGGCAGCTTCTATTTCTGGACGATACCTCCTCTAAGGGAACATCATTGATAAATACCCTCCTGCCTGGGATGGGCAAGCCCATCTCTCACTACTACTCCATCAATCACCTAAGCTGCTATTCAAACCCAGGTTATCTTGGACAAGCAATCATCAGTGATGTTTTGTATTTAGCCTCTATTATGGAAAAGATCTAGTACAGATAGCCAGTCTATAGAGTGCTGTTCTTTCTGCTGCGACAGTGCTATGTAGTCAGGATAATGGCCAACCTGTTCTAAGGTCAGCAGTGATTACATGTCCTAGGTTTTTCAGGATTTATTATTAAAGTTTCTGCATAAGCCAAAATAGCACATAGTACTAGGCATTTTGTTACAATACCAAGTTCCTTAACAAAAGTGAATTACTAGAGTGAGAGACAGAGGGTAGAACATTTACTTTGATACTAATATCATTTTTGCTTGTTCGTTTTACTGCAGGCTGGATGTAGGAGTCATTACTGTCATGCTGGAGACCAGGATAATATGAATAAAATAAAAAAACTGCTAGCAGCAGTGAATATCAAGAGAAACCGAATGAGGGTGGGTCTCATTATACATTGCCAATTATTAACATGAACATGATTAGATCAGGGGATAGACCAAACAATGCTATCCATTTATTACAAGGCATGAACTTAATAAGAAATAATGACAGCATCATATGTTTAAGTAAAGAGATGGCACAATGCAAACTTCTACACATAAATTATGACTTCTTCAATGAGACCCAGTGGGTTTACTTTTTATTATTTTAGGCTGACATTTTTGGGAATACTAACACTAGATTTCCTTTTTAGTGATGGCATCACAGCATGACTTCAGAAGTAAATTCAACACTGCTTGTCTTAATTTTACCTTAGCATTTTACTTGACATTTTCAGGCTGCACTCAGCAACAGGAACTAAGCTTGGTGTTGTAACATGGCATATTCTATGGAGGAACTCATAACTAGCAACAAAGGTCAGAGCTTGCACAAATCCTACTTGTGCAAACTACTGCTGTTCATCCAGTGTGCTTGTAGAATTATTTGCACACCTACCTTTTCTAAAATTTTATAGGAGATAAGTAAATTACTCAGAAAAAAATAAATAATTGTTCTAGTGCCATGGCTGAAGACCTCACAGTTGCACGCTAGAAGTTTTCGTTTTACAACTAAACAAAAAGAAAAAAAGCTACACTTCACTAGCCTTTATTATTTATGAAACATTCTGCAATCATTAATGTTCATTAGCTTATTGTAAATGAACCTTGATATTTACCAAGTAATATTTGGCTTATAAGAGCAAATGTTTCTACTTCTCTAGGATAAGGGCACTAAGTACATATGAAAACAAGAAAACAAATATTACTGAGAAGATACTGTTAAAATTCAGGTAGAAGGATCCTGGAAAGACACAGAAAGATATATATTATCTTGTTGTGCATTATAGGTATTTGCAAATTACAAATAAAAATGAAAAGTTCAAGTACAGTAGATTAAAGATGCATGATGACACACCACACAACCATTTTACCATGTAATCAAGCACAAAAGCAATTTATTTATTTTTTGTCTGTCTTTGTTAACTTGAATAAAAGAACAACCTTAAAGTATACATTTCCACCACTGATTCAACTAAAGACAAATAAAGAATGCCGGTCTGCAATTAAACAAATAAAACATTAAATGCATCAGTACAAGAATACATTGCAAATAATAAAATGTGAAACTCTCACTAATACTATGGAGTGTTATGATCACCATAAAAATCCCAACATTATAATGATAATATATACACCATATCTAAACAGGTCACATTGCCCTGAGTATACAGCATGTAGATCAGAAATATAATTATTCAGTGAGAAATCTGAAGTAAAAGAACAGTAGCAGAGCTACATCTTAGACAAGAAGGCTGCGTTAGGATGGCCATACTGTTAAGATATTGCCCTCTTCTAGGAGAACTGCATTAAGGAAAGAAATGCAAACCACAATATGATTTTTCATAGGTTCATAGGTTCATAGGTTCATACTAGGCTATCTGCCCAAGGGCATTTATAAGCCTAGCCCATAGTTATGTGGCTTTCGCCACCCCTTTAGTTTGAATAAAAACTATGCCTATCATTTTGCTGTGCCTCTGTCAAGCAGTGACACTGAAGTAATCCCTGGGGTATATCTGCGATCTCCCATCCATTGGTCAAGATTCCTCTTGAACAAGGCCAGCGAGGTGCTCTGCCTCACATGTACCGGGATTTTGTTCCACAGCACAGGGAGTCTCTGGGTGATGAATCTGTCCCTCCAGCACATTCTATTTATAACCGTGTCAAGGTTTAAGTCTCCTGCTCTTGTGGTTCTGAGGGATCTAGATTTTTTGAGGTGAAGCATATTCATCAAATCTGGGTTTGACATGGCCTTATATGTCAGGCACAGGTCATCTCTGAGCAAGCGGTATGAGACTGAAAAGAGCTGGAGTTCTTTCAGTCGGGTAGCATAAGACATATTTTTGAGACCCTTTATCCTTTTGGTGAGGAACTTTTGGGGCCTTTCAAGCTGTAGCAGGTGTCTGGTCAGATACATTCTGAACGGGGCATTGTACTCAATCATAGGTCTAATGAGTGATGAGTACAGGGGGACGATGACCTCCCTTGATCTAGATGTGAATCCCTTCATGATCAGGTGGGCGATATAGAAGGGTTTCCTAACTACTTTAGCAACATGAGTGTCAAACGAAAGGCTACTGTCAACCTGGGTCCCCAGATCCCTGATGACTTTTTCTGTGCTCAGTGGATTGCCACCTATATGGTAGCTAGGGGTAACCTTGTTTTTCCCGAAGGGTATGACTATGCATTTTTTGGGGTTTAACTTCAGGCCATGGCTCTGGCACCAGTTATCCGTTTCTGTGAGGCCCTTCTGGAGGATATCTGTGTCAGATGTGTTTTCGACTATGGCGACCAGTTTGCAGTCATCTGCAAACTTTGTCAGCCATAACCCTCCTGTGTTTGCTTGTACTTCAGAAAAGTAGATGCCAAACAAGAGTGGACCCAGGACTGAGCCCTGTGGGACACCACTTGTGACAGGCTTTGAGTCTGACATGGCTCCAGCAACTCTGACCCTGTGGGTTCTGTCACTTAGCCAGTTTGCAACCCATCTTGTGATGTATGGGTTTACATTCAAGCTGATGAGTTTTTCGATGATACCTGAGTGGGGTATTGTGTCAAGGCCTTTGCCAGGTCGAGGTAGGCTGTATGGACTGCCTTTCCCTCATCAATGGCCTTGGTGACTGTCTCAAAAGTCAACCAAGTTTAAGAGGCAGGATCTGCCTTTGACAAAGCCAAACTGGGTTGGATCCAAAGTCTGCAAGTTCCCTATGTCTTTATTTATGAGTTCCATTATGATCCTCTCCATGGCTTTGCAGATAAGGCTTGTCAAGCTAATGGGCGGTAATTTCCAGGGTCTGTGGAGGCACCGCCTTATGAAGTGGGACCACAGTCGCCGTGCGCCACTCCTTGGAATGCGTATCCTGAGGTGAGGCTAAGATTAAACAGCTGTCCTAACTGTGGGTTTAATTCCTCATTGAGTTCATGAAGCACACAGCTGGGGACACCATCCGGTCCCATGGATGCTGTGTTTTTTGCCTTAGTGAGGGCAGTTCTCACCTGGGCATTGGAGATGTTTGGGGGCTACAATCCTCTGGAATAGATATCTCTCCTTTTGGGGGCGGGAGTTTGCACTGAACCTGTCAGCCAGTATGTTGGCAATGTGTGTAGGTTCAGTAATTTTCAAATCATTTTGAACTAATTCTGAGCATATCTGGGAGTTTCCTCCTAGGTTTCTAACATAGCTAAAGAAGGCCTTATGATTGTCTTTAGAGTCCTTGGCGATTTTTCTCTCAACATTTGCCTTGGATGATTTTATGAGAGCTCTTAGTTTTTTACTTATAATGATCAAAGGTGTCTTACCTTTCAAGGATTTTGCTCTATCTTGTAGTAGCTTCCTCCTTTTGTTTTAGAGCTTGTTTATGGCTGGGGTACATCAGACTGGGTGCTTGCCTTTGGTACAGAGAGTCTTAGTTTTGTTTGGGATTGCCTGATCCATGCAGTCCTGTAGGTGCTGGAAGAAGGCATTTGTAAGTGATTCAGCGGTTTGAGTAATGTTTACCACTGGCTCAGGGGCCTTAAAGGAGACCACACTAGTTTTTAGAAGTGTGAAATCGGCTTTTGAGAAGTTTTTCACTGTGGTCTTTTTTGTTTCAGGTGGGGGCGGGATGAGGACCTCCAGCGAGATTAGTTTATGATCTGATCTCACCAGTGAGGGGTACACTTCCGGTGTTGAACATTTTGATCTCATGTTCGTGATGATGAGATCAAGTATGTTTTCTCCTCTTGTGGGGATGGTGACTAGTTGTTCCATGGCATTTGAGTTTATGAACTCCAGGAATCTTTGGGTTTGAGTGTTCGGGCTTGAGTAGTGTTCCCAGTCTATATTAGGGTAGTTGAAGTCACCTAGTATGATGGTGTTTGGAGATACATTTATCCCCTCCAATGTTTTCAGGAAGGCCATGTGAGGTTCCTGAGTTTGAGAGGGTGGCCTGTAACATGCTACAAATTGCAGAGCAGCCTTGCCTATGGTTAATTGCACCTGGATGGTCTCCGATGCATCGTGCATTGCCACCAACCTTGAGGTGTGGGTGTCCTTTATGAATATGGACACCCCCCCACCTTTCTTGGTGTCGTCTGGATTTTGGGGCCGGAACGCATGATATGAGGTGAAACCTGTTAGTGCTGGGGTGCTCTCAGGAGCCTTGAACCAGGTTTCTGTCACAGCACAGACATCGATGTTCTCCATATTGAGAAGGGCCTGAGTCGTGCATCTTGAGACTGAGACTTCTGGCATTGAGCAGCATTACCCTTAGTTTTTCCTTTTGGTGTTCTAGGGTGGTAGGTTTAGAATTTGAGCCTTGCCTAAAAAGGCACTATGGGGTGGCAAGAGCCTTTGCCAATATCCGAAGCCCAGCGGTGACAGGTGCAAGCCGTCCCTTGCGAAGCAGCGTGGCTTGTCCAGCATGTCATCCCAGGCAGGCAGACATTGGATCCCCTTTGAATGACACCAGAATGTAAGCCAATTATTAAAGCTGATCATCTTATCACTGTATTGTGGCATCATTCTAGGTGAAGGTAGGATACTGCTCAAGGTCAGGGTCATACCTGCCTGGGCTACATAATCAGAGAGCTCCTCGATGTCCCTTTTCATGTAGTCCAAGGAGGTACGTCTCAGGTCATTGACACCAGCATGGACAATGACTGAGTCGTACTTGTACCTGCTGTTGAGAGACCTGAGTGCTTGCGTTATGTGGCGGATTCTAGCCGACAGGCAGCTTACTGTGACCTTCTCCTTACTCAGTCTGGTGAGCGGGACGTCAGTGTGTCTGACTATGGAATCACCAATGACAAGTGAGTCTGGCATTTTGTTTGGCCCTAAGGGCTGTGACTGTTTGACACTCTGACTGTGTGGTCTATGTGTTGCATGTGTTGGGTCGTGAGGTGGTAGTTGTTTGGGTGTCTGCTTTGGTGGCCTCTGCTGTTTTGGTAAATTTTTGATCAGAGCCTCCGAGTATGTCTTTGTGTGAGTATGTGTATGATTTGAAGTTGTGATGGTACCATGTGTGACTGGGTATGTATTGTGTGTGGTTACCTTCTCCTCCTGCCTGGTCTTGCCAGTCCTATGTTGAGAGAGCTCAGCCTCCAGTTTGGCCGTATAGTTGCATCTCTCGCATGTATTTGTGTTTTTGACATGAAATTACATAAATTACTAGATATGAGCATGAATTTCACAGTTATTAATGCTCATTAGTGAAGTAAAAGTGAACCATAACTTGTGAATGGAAACACCTGAATTATAAAAGTGGGTGTTCTTATTAGCTTGGTCCGGAGATTACCAATTAAAGGTGATGAAAGAAATTAGAACTTTTGAAGCTCGTGGTTAGTTTCTCCGACCAGAAGTATTCTTCCAAAATACAGAAATGTGTCTGTGTAGTACTCCAGTTTTAATGAAAATTCTATTTCAGCTGGAGAACTAACCAAAGTTTTTTTTAGCTTGTAAAATAAATTGAGAACAGTTGTTTACATTTTCAGTTGTTACAAATCTTATTCCATCCACAAATGACAGCTTCCCTGCTCTTCAGATGCTAAGGCTAATATAATTTCATATACAATCTACCATCCACAGCTCATAGCAGAAAGACAGCGTCTAAAGTTAAGGCATATTATCCTAGTTAGTTTGGGAAATAAACCAGTTCCAGTTGCACACTTCAGGTGTTCTGCATTTCTGAATCATTAGTCAAGCCTGGCTAATCCATTCCCCATGGCTGAGTGTATGCCTTTGTTGTTTAGGAGTGGTTGTCCTGCAATTAAGATTGGTATTAGCATTATACTGCATGTCAAGAATTCCAAGATTTGGGGGGCGTGGCCAAGGATGAACACAGGATAGCAGCAGATTTCTTCAGCTCCACCAATTTCATTACACTGACAGGAATTAATTACTTAAAAAAATAATTTTTGAAGTAATTTTCTTTCTAAATATGTTTGTTTTATATAGTTCTTGAACTATATCTAAAAAAGAAAGGAAATCTTAACAATATTCCTGTCAGAAATCACTTTGGAAATTTTCCTGTTAGTTTATCAGTCTGAAATGAGTTCCAGTAAGACAAATTCTCAAGACTCCAGCATCAAGAAAGAACTTCAGTCTCTGATAATTATAATCCAGCAACTTATTGCTAAGATGGATAAAATGGATACTAAAATAGACACCTTCATAGAAAAAACTACAAAACAAATAGACTTGTTACATATAGACCTGCAACAACAGAAGATCCAGATGACAGGCATAGAAGAAGCTGTGAATGACATGGAAAATAGAATACAAGAAGAGGAAATCAACATTGAGTTTCTGCTGAAACAAAATACACATTTACAAACAAAGCTGGATGACCTGGAAAATAGATCTAGGCGCAATAACTTTAGGATTTTTGGACTGCCAGAAAATATTGAAGGTAACAATACTACTTCTTTTTTAACAACATGGCTCCCTAAAACTTTAGACTTACCAGAAGCATTCTCTTTGGGTATCGAAAGAGCACATAGATCTATAGCTAATACTAACTCTAACAAAAACTATCCTAGATCAGTTATAGTTAGATTTTTATCATCTTTTGATAAAGAGATGGTTCTTAAATCTGCTTGGGCTAAAGCTCCTGTTAAGATTAATGAGACAACTGTGCGTTTTGACAATGACTATTCTTCCATGGTAATAGCTACAAGAAAAGTTTTTCTGCCACTAATAAGGGAGCTTAAAAAAGCACAGTTTAAAACATACCTTCTGTTTCCTGCCAAGCTTAAAATCTTCCTTCCTGATGGTCCTAAAATTTTCGATGACTTAGACTCTGCTTTACTGTTTATCAAAAAAATAAGATTTTGGATAAAATAGAAGAAATGGAATGGGCTAGTCCTTCATTAAAGAGACTGGCAACTGAAACTTCGTGGAAGACTTCAGAGAAGAAGAAGAGACTAAAAAACAAATGATTTGTTCTATGTTTTTTTCTCTCATCATTTTATTTCATTATTAATCTTTTTAAATAT
>NC_056727.1:516700499-516777999 GCF_019279795.1 Protopterus annectens | reverse complement strand
TGATGAATTTTAAAAGTATTTCTGGTTTAATATTCAATGAAGAAAAAACTAAAATACTACCTATATATACACGAAAACATATTCTCATTAGTGATTTTACTAAATATGTACCCATTTCAGGTCAGATAACTTATTTAGGTATAATACTATCTAAAGATATTAAATCTATTATATATAATAATTATAATACCTGTTTTCTTAATATACAAAATCTTTTTAATACCTGGAATAATATGTTTTTTACTATGGAGGAGAGACTTACAATTATTAAAATAATATTCCCCAAGATTTTATACTTAATACAATCAATAATACTTCCACCTACAAAAATAATTATCAAGAAACTGAATACACTAATGTTAAATTTCCTATGGGCACCTAATAGACCTAGGATTGCATTAAAGAAACATACTAATAGCTGGTCTCAAGGGGGTATTTCTTTTCCAGACTTTAATTTATATACTATCTCTCCTATTGTAAAAGTTATTACTTTATTAATAGATCAGTCATATGTCGCAAAATGGAAAGATTATTGGGAGCTAATTAGTATGCACTTCATGAAAATCTCCTTAACACATAAAAATATGATTGTAAATAACTCCATGTTATGGTTACTAAAGGAATTTTGTACTTCACCTATTACACCTAAACATATGGTTTGTTACCCATTAAATATTATTATTAGTTATCGTAACTTTATATTCATGCACCCTAAGTATAGGGAATGGAATTTTATTGTATTCTCTATAATGTATACTCATGGTATGCTTTTGTCATCTACTTCTGAAGGAACTCATTTAGCTATAGATAATGATCTAAAGTACTGGTATCAGTTGATATCTGATAATAAAGTTAAAAATCTAGATTTTTTAAAACAAGAATTTGATCTAAGAGAAACTTGCTGGTTAGAGGTTCAGACCTTTAGACAACATCTCATTAATAAAATAGATCTAATGTCTATAACAGTTAAAGAATCTATTCCAACACTGATTGATTACTTGATATTAAATTTACAACATAAAGTTTCTGATAAAGGTAAACTTTCATACATACATAAAATTATCAGACAAGAAACTTTTACAGTGTAGATTCATACTGGAATTATTTCACTTCTATTAATGGGGACCCACCAAATCAACAAGATAAACAATATATATTGGAATCTGCTTATAGAACTACATCTTCCATTGTCTGGAGACTTTATACATGGAAATTTTTACATAGATCTTTTATACACCTTTGATGATGAATAAAATAAATAATAAAGATAATTTATGTAAGAGATGTAATGTAGAAATTAATGCTGACTGGGCTCATATGTTTTATGACTGTATAAAATTGAAAGAATACTGGAAGTCAATTAATGAATTTTTGCAGGCTCTTTTACAGATAATTTCATTATTTCTAAATCTCTTATATTATTCAACACACCTGTACCTCAAAGTGTTAAAAGGTCAAGCTTCCCTTGTTATGGTCTATTCTAGCAGTGGCTAGGAAAATAATAACTAGAAATTGGATTTCAGATACACCTCCTTCGTTCAATGAATTTAAAAATGTTATGAATATAGTGTGCCATATGGAAATAAACACAATTAGGACAAGAACAAATAGAAAAACATCTTATTATATTGTATGGGATAATTTACAAAATTTGTTAAAAAAATTTTAATTTCAATAGCATGGTATTTTAGTTTAATTAATTGATCTGATTGTAGTGGATGTCTTTGTAAATACTTTAGTTGTTTTGCTGAATGTTATAATAATACCTATTTTTAATTACTTGTATAAAATTGTTATGATATTTCTCTTATATGTTAAAACAATAAACCTATTTAAAAAAAAAAAAAAAAAAGAATTCCAAGATTTCCTTTAAGAACTCTAACCAATATGAACCAATGTATAAATGCTTACTTTCCAGACTAAGCAACTATCCAACTCACTCCTGGCAACACTTAAAACTTAAAATAGTACTTTTGCATATGCCCCCATATGATTTTCTTCTGGATAATATTTAGGTAAGTATATACTGTGCATATCTGAAGATAATTTCCTTTTCTCTAGAGATGCCAATCTGAAAAGGTGAGCTGGTGTTTATCCTTCTTTCCAACAAATTTCAGTGTTTCAACCTTCAGCAAATGCTCCTTGAATTTATCAGGTTTATGCAAGTGAGGTAACTAGTCATCCATGGACACCAACACTCCAAACAGATAACTACATGTTCATTGACTGCCCATACCCATTTCATTTCCATGGACTTTTAAATACCCCGGTTTTACACATCTATGCATCAGGGAACCTGCTGAGCAAAGTAAAGAGCTCACTATCTTATAGGCACCCTTCAGAGTGGGACCCAACCATCCAGGGAGAGAAGCCAGTTCTCCTTTGAGATTATGAACTCTGTGCTCATGGATATGCAAGAAAAAACTTTCTCAGAGGCAGAACAATCAAACCAGTAAACTAATTAAGACCAGACAGACTCCAGTTCCTCTTTAATGTGGAGGTCACCAGTAGAAAAAAAGCACCAGTTAAGTAATTTCCATTGTTTAAAAAAGGTCATTCTGAAGAAAGAAGAGAAAGTCTTACCCACAAAAATGCAACAGCAACAATTGTCTGTGATATACAAAGAAGAAAACATGGATAGAAAACATGGGATTTTCTATTGGAATGGGACACAGTGTTGGACAGACATTGTGTGACAGAATTAGCTTGATTTCTTTACTGCCTATCCAAGACCGACCCCTGAGATATTAATGATGACCTTGCTGATAAGGAAGTATTCTGTGACTATATTATGTTTAGGAGTATGCCTGGTCAGTTAATAAAATAAAGTTGAAGACAAGGATGGCCATAGTGATCTGTGTGTCTAACACACTGAAACACCATCACAAAATGCCAGGTTTTAACAGAGGTGTGGAGCTCCAGGGTTGGAGGGGTGGTTGACAGTGAATCTTTAGATGTTGACTGGATAATGCAAGAATTCCTTATTGCAACAGCTATTTAACAGTCTGTCACTCAAAGCAGCTTAATGTAGCTGTTTAGAAATATAAATAATGGTAAATATCCAGGAATAACTCAACCAATAAATTAGTTTTTTAAAAGGGCAATGGCTTGCTTGGGTTTAAGCACCATGAAAATAATCTCCAGTGGAATCCTAGGCAAAGAGTTGAATAGAATACATATCATAGAATAACAGGAGCATGCATGCACTGGAGGAATTGTAACTTGTTTTAAATAGAAAAAAATTAGATATGAAACTTATTGGAATGTACGTTTACTAAATAGTTCCTAAGTTATAGATGAATGCTGCATGGGGGTGGGGGTAAAAACAGATGCTTGGGTTGCATTTTATATTTTGTGTTTACAACTTGGCAGTTATGATAATGTGGTCTTTGCTTCTGATAAAATGAGACAGAGCTGACAGAAGGAGATACCTATGTTCCTTGGAAGTTCCTTGGAAGTGGATAATTTGAGAGTTTTCATATTTTTTTTCTTCTAAGACGTATGGATCTTATGCAAAAAGTGAAAAATTAATTTTATGTTTAATTACAGATCTTTTGAAGGGTTATGAAAGGAGACTATATCAAATGTTTGGGATTTTGAAATATCAGTCAGGAGTTAAATGAGGTAAAAACGGAAAAGAAAAATGTGTTGGCTTCATGCCAACTAGTCACCATATTGCATAAGCAAAGGGAAGACAGCTGAAAGAAACGTGTCATTAAAGACACTTTCATGACATATAAACAGTCGCACAAGTCCACTGAAAATGTCAAGGGTTTTCACCAGTATTAAAAACATAAAACACAGGTGCACAAGCTGCAGGAAACGCATCCTGGAAAACATCAACATGAAAAAAAATGATTAATAAAGGAGGGCTATTTTGTCAAGAAAAAGAGGGGTGGTGATTTTGGTGCACAGTGATTCTCCATCAATACTAGGAGAGGATAAGAAGGACAGGCAGGGCAAATTGATGATGGTCGGAGGGTGCTGGATGGGATGAAGGCTAAATGTTGCTTGTTTACATGCACCCTCTACCTAAAGTCAGAGTGAACTAAGAGAAACATGATTGAAATAATTAGCTACTGATTGTGGATTTTATTTATTGCTAGAGATAGTAATATAGACTCTGCAAAAAAAAAAAATGAATCTGGAGGCAGACCAAGAATAAAAACTGCAACTCAGCAAGGAAAGTTTTTAACGTCATGTGTGACGGTATTTGGTTTGGAAGTTGTGATGCAAATCTCACAACAAGAGACAGACTACACTTTTTTTCATCAAGGCATAGTAAGGTGTTTGAGACTAGACAGAGCTCATACTGCACTACAGCATGCACATTTAGCACATAAATTAGAAACTCGCCCAGTAGCATTATCACATCATGCCATTGACATTGTTGACATAAAAACCCTTGGATCCTGAATAGGGATCAGACAATAGCATTTCTAATACACTGTCTGAAAAAGGAGTCTTTTAAATAAAGGGTCATACATGAGCATGAAAGGAGGATTGAAGGGGGAGCACTTAGTAGATGCTCTGGATGTATTGCAGAAAGATCTAAAAGCCTGCCTCCAAAAGATGGAGAGACAGAAAATATAGCATGCTAATAACAGGGCCTAAGGGATTGGCAGGAGTAAAAACACTACAGGCAAAAAAGGTCATTGGAGTAGAAAAAGACAATTAAAAATGGTAGAATAAATGTAAAGGAGCATTTAAACAATGTAAATTAATGTACGAAAGTAGCCATGAAACAGTTTTTATTATAATAACCCTAAATCCCAGAAGATGCTTGCACAGGAATTAAGGCAAAAGAAGATTGCAAGTGGAATTAAAAAACTTAGGGATCCTAAGATGGTTTGGATTCAGAGGGACCCAAAGGAAACATTTTTATTATAATAACCCTAAATCCCAGAAGATGCTTGCACAGGAATTAAGGCAAAAGAAGATTGCAAGTGGAATTAAAAAACTTAGGGATCCTAAGATGGTTTGGATTCAGAGGGACCCAAAGGAAACATTTTTATTATAATAACCCTAAATCCCAGAAGATGCTTGCACAGGAATTAAGGCAAAAGAAGATTGCAAGTGGAATTAAAAAACTTAGGGATCCTAAGATGGTTTGGATTCAGAGGGACCCAAAGGTAAACTCAGAAATATTAAGAGACTTTTATGGGCAATTATATTTAGAAGAAACCCAAGAAAAATAAGTGATTAGACAAATCTGACTATGACAAATTTTCTGAAAGCTCCCCAGGATATCAGCACAGGAATTAGACTGTGGTATGTCAGCTATAACCACAGAGAATGTTAAACAACAGCCGTGATATAAGGCTGTGGGAGGACCCCAGGAACAATGAATTATTTAATGGAGCACTAAAAAGGAGAAGATACCAGGTACATGGAAGAAAGTGGTTAGATAAGTACTTCCAAAACAGGGCGTGAACCCAGTGGGCCCTGTATCATCCAGGTCGCTCTCTACTCTAAAGCATAACTGCAAGGCTTTCAGAACAATAATAGCAAACAAGTTGGTAAAGGCGTTCCCTAAAATAACCAAATTGGATCAATGTGGTTTTTGTTGAGGGAAGATAGACTTTTGATACTATTCTTAAAATGATGATAATTCAGGAGAAAGCCCAAAGCTGGGATTTCCATCTATTAATAATACGTTTGGATGCAGAAAATACTTTTGACAAGCTCCACTGAGAATATGTCTCTGAAGCTATGCTATTGTTTGCACGTCTCAAAAGCTTGATTGAATTAGTCACTAGAATTTATATATGCTCTTGGCATGCATCAAACTACAGAGGATACTCTTGGGTCAGTTTAGATTAGAGGAGGGTACAAGGCAAGTGTTCCCACTCTCCCCTGATGTTCATAATATATCTGTAGCCAATACAAAGAGAATCAGAAAGTTTTGTTTAGGTGGGGTGCCAAGAAAAATGGCCCTATTTGCAGATGATATTATTACTTATTAAACCAACCCTGATTAAGAAATAATTGCATTATTTACTATATTGAGATAATTTCATCTGTTTGCTGGATCCAAAATAAATGAAGGGGAAACAAAGATAAAAGGAGTCAAATATGCTTCTGCATATGATTTGGTGCAAAGATGGTAATTCTTTGAGATCATATGAAAATGAGATCTGTAATGGTATGGGTTAAGAATAAAGTGAAATTAGCAGCTAGGGAATCATGAGAAGAGACAAAGGATAAAATCATTATGAAATGAAGGAAATCAAAAAAGGTGACACTAGAGATAAACAATAGCAACCGTGCAATACAGATATTTATTCTTTTTTTAGACATTCCCTAGGAATCAATAAAATCCATTTAGGCACAGTGTAGACCTTACACATAATGTATTGGTGTACATGGTCACGGTTCCCCTCGGAAGCGCACCTGCATATTAATGATGGCACACTGCCAAGGGAGATCTGAGGAACACGGATATTGAATTAGAGTAGGAAGAGGTATATCAGCTTTCCGTGGCTGCAGATGAGTGTGAGGCTCACTGTAATGCTCCCCAGCACTGTTGTAATGTTGTGAAGTGTGTCAAATGTATAATATGTCATTTTTATAATGTGTTATGTTTTTTTTAATTACTTTTTTGTTTTTTTTTAACTGCATGTTTGCATGGTGTGGCATGGAACACAGCAATACCAAGCTGTGCTCACATATAGACAGCTGACACCTGGCAGACATCTAAAAATAGAAATTGGATGTAAATAATTATCATAATTAAAGTTTTTTTTTCTTTTTTTTTAGTTTTTGTTTGCGCGGAGTACAGCAGAGCTGAGTGAAGCTTATACATACATGGTCGGCATCTAAAAATAGAAACAGAATGTAATTAATTATTTATTTAGAGTTGTGTTTAGGCATGTTTGCGTGGCACAGCGTGATGTTTGGCAACTCTAACAAGTAGCCTAGTAGCATATGTGAAGGTATACTAGTTTTATAACATGCATAAAAAAATGGCCAGATCACCATGGCACACAAAACATAGTACTTTTATTAAAATAAATAAAAATAGCTAAGCTCTTTCATGTTGGACATCCAATGCTTCTTCAGATCATAAAAAATAATACTTTACATTCATTTAAAAATAGGCAAGCAACCAGTAACCATTATGCAATTAAGTACTTAACCAATAATAGATCTACTTTAATTTACTTTAATGTATGTGCCTTCAACCCTGGTTTCGGGGAAACACTAATATTTAGTCCAGGGTATCTATCCCCCTGTAGCTTCAGGATCCATCTAAGTTCCACAGTTTCAGTATAATTATTAGCATCACCTCCCCTAAGGTTCCTGTGTACTATCTGAAGTACCCTGAAAACAAAAGTGTGCCCTACATTTTCATCTATGTGTTTCACTAACGCATTATTTATATTATGTGTTCTGATGTCATATAAATGACTATAGATCCTATCTTTTAACCTTTTATTTGTTTCACCAATGTAGAACACTTGATAGGATTTGCACGTTGTTAAGTATATCACATTACCACAAGTGCAATCTGCATAGAACCTTGGTTGAAAAATAAAATTCAAATGTGGATGTACAAAATCCTGTTCCCTACTTATACATGCACTATACCAGCAACACATATAGGTTCCCATTCTAACTGACTGAACATGTCTATCCATCACACAACTGTCTTTTCAAATTTTTACAATTTTTATATAAAAACTGCGTGTGGGGACCAACTATATTAGTGGTTCGAGAATCGATCATAAATAGTCTCCAATTCTTACATATAATTTCACTTATTTGCTTGTAATCATTATTTTATTTAATGGCAAACCTAAGTTTAGGCTTAGTCTGTGTGTTACCTCTACCTGAATCCATTTGCTGATGTTTAGAGAAAAACTGTGCAGCTGTCGTAATTCTGTCATTACATACCCATCCTCTATTAAACTCTAATACTTCCTGCTTATAGCCCCCTTTAGCAAACTGTTTTATCATGTCATTCGTGGTATCTTCAAAAAACAGTATCCTGAGTACACAGCCTGGATACCAGCATAAATTGACCTCTCACTACATTAATGTATATGTATCTAGGGTATATGTTATCAAAAGATAATAGGTTGTTTTTCCAACAATCTTTTCTAAGTAACCACCTATTTACCTCACCCTCTCTATTAATATTAATCCTTGCATCCAAAAAGTCTATCATAACCTCTGAGCATTACATAGTAAACCTCAAGAAATCATTCCTATTATTTATGAAGGTCATAAAAACGTCTAGCTCTACCTTACTACCTCTCCATAAAATAAAGATGTCATCTGCAAAACGTCAATACAATTTAATTTTCTGTTTGTATTCATCATTATCTAGTACATAGTTAACCTCCCAATCACTCATTATCAGGTTTGCATATGAGTTTGCACCGGTCTGGTGAAGAGCTAATGCTCAAAAGTGCTTATGTTAAATAAAGTTTTAACTGGTCATGGTGGCTCCAGTGAGTTTTCTTTCTATCCTGTACAGATTAAGTCTGTGATTGCAGGCACAATACTTGTGCATTACACAAACTAGGCTTGCACTGAACAGCATCTGTGGCCTGCAGAGTGATCTTGGTTTGTACTGTTATTTGCATCTAGTACCCTAGTAGTGAGATAAATGTTGTTATCCTAGCTATGTGTGTACAGTTGCCAGTATGGTCATATGTGACTGCTTGCAGTTTGGTGACACTGTTGGGAAGAACAATGTGCTCTGTCCATATGTGTGTTAATACCATTATACATTACTCTACTTGCTCACCTGTATCTCTCTACGTGGTGACATCCAGCAGACATAGGGGTCTCTAGGTAAGTGGATTATGTACTGTTTCCCCCTTAATTTGGATCCTTTGAGCAACATTATGGCTGTTTGATAGAGCAGTTTACTCACCATTATTAGGGTATGTCGGACAATGCAGACATCCACACACATATTGCTGTATATAACAGGGATGTATATATAAATGTAGCTGTATTTGTGTATGATATGTATATGTGTTATGTAGATATATTGGGGGAGTCTACGTATCATTTTAATATATATATATATATAGCTATATATAACAGTATATATCAATTTGACACAACATAGCGATAGATATACTATGCTTGTGAGAGAGAGATACTGACAGACGGATATGTATATGTATATGTTTGTATGTATAGTCATTTATACATAACAGGTAATTTCAACGAAGGGCCAACAGAATTGCTCTCAGTTTTATTAAGTGTAGGGGTAAACTCAGTGGGACTGTCAGTACTTATAATGTGACTCCAGGCTACACCTACCTGTATTCCAGTCTGGGATTTTATATGATACAGACATTAACATCCACCACTGTTTCTGCAGTACTGCACTTCACTCAAAATGTCCAAAGCATTCCCCAGCTGTCTGCTGTACTTAATATGTGACTGAGGTTGGTAATGTTACACCACAAACAGACTGACAGTCTTCATACCTCTCAGCTGTCCTGATTTTCACAGAATGTCCAGAGTTTTGCCTCATATGTTTGGTCTGTTCCCTATACATTCGTGGTATTCTTGTGCTTTATTGAATGTTGACATCAATACATTCTACTAAGTGCAGAAAACAATTGTGTGTCACTGTCAGACTTTATATCCATCAGAAAATATGTACTAATGCAACACCTTTAATTCCAGCAATTGTCTAGGTTTATGTGACCAATATTTAAAATCTGTCCCTATGTTTGGGCCTTTGTCCCCCCAGTCTTTCTGGCTTTGTCCAGATTTCTTGTGCTAAGAGGTTGGGAGGTTTGACATTCTGTGAAAACACCAGCATACTACTACCTCAAATGCAAAATATGTGAGTAATTCCAGATTAGAACCATCAGCACCATCACCCATGTTAGCTTCCCTTGTCCACTGAGCCACACAGGTTGCTAGACAGAGAGGAGTAATTTATCACACAGTCAACAGCGTACACATGTACATTGTTATCCTGCATGAAGAGAGACATACAACATGTGAGCAATATCTGTGTTACAGCCCTGAGATTGCATAGTCCACTGATAAACCATAACTGATTTTCTTTTAAAGCAGTTATATGGGTACACTGCTGTATTGGGGGTGGGGGAACAACAGCACATAATCAGTTAGGGTAGACAGTAGTCCAAATATCATGTGTGCCTACTGTTTAACATCTCCCTTGCCTGATGTTGTGAATATTCCAACCACAAGGCCTAGTGAATATTAAGGAACATATATTATTAGACTGGGCATCAGTAGTCCTATGTGGATGCTAAATCTGACCAAATAGCCCACTATATTTCATTTCATAACAGCAGCAGATCCATAGATATGATACCTTATTATACTAGTCTTTAACAATTAGTGTGTAGGTTACAGACTTACCTTGAGAATGCAAAAGTTGACAGAACTGCAGTTCAGGGCTGACTCTGTGTGATGCAAGTGGTACACAGCCAATACATGGAGAGGTATAGGTTGTGTAGGTTGCCTGACATCAGCTATTTTAATATATGTATGTGAGTAGGAATAAGGTGTCAGTCCCTAGGGGCCCTAGGTTGTCAGTGAATCTGCGATGTGTTGTCTCTTAGCCAATGACAGGGTGCACTGGGCACGCCTACATCTGCCTACAGGAACATCATCAGGGGTCTCCTCCTCCGAGTCCTCCTGTGAGTGTGGCTGTGGTGACCTAGGCACTGATGGAGGGCTGTGTATCCCTTCCCTATGCTGATCCTGCTGCAGCTGCTTCTGCAGGATCATATTGTGTAGCATGGCACATAAAGTGAACATATGTGCACATGTGGCTGGATTGTACTGCAGAGCTCCACCAGATATATTGAGGCACTGGAACTATGACTTCAGCAACCCAACATACACTCTATGATGTTTTAATTTTGTCCGTGTGCCTCATTATGGCATTCGTCTGTGGGTATATGCATTTCTGATGGGTGTCATCATCCACAGTTCCAGTGTGTAGCCAGCATCCCCCACTAAATGGCCATGTGGGATGTATACCCTAGAAAACATCTAGTACAACTGTGATGCATGCTAGATATGGGAGTTGTGATAGCTGCCAGGGCTGCCAGCACGCACATTCATGATAATGCCATGGGCATTATACATGCCCTGGCAGTTGACGGAATGGTACTCTGCGGTTGATGTAGATTCTACCCTCCTCACTGGGTGTTGCCTTGATGTGTACAAGAGTGCAATCCATGGCACCCGGTACCTCAGGGTAGTGTGCTACATGGCAGAAGTGTAGCATATTGCTGGCTCTTGTCTCAAAGGTGAGGGGAAAATATATGAGCTCACTGGCATGTGGTAGCATGGCATCCAGGAATTGGTGGAGTACCCTGGATGCTGATACCTGTGAGATCCCCATTATGTCTCCAGTTGGTCTTTGGAAGGTACCTGTGGCTATTATCCTAAGAACTACACATACCTTTGTTTCCACTAGGATGGGTTCCATTCTGCTGGCTCTGGGTCTGAGTTGAGGGCAGCAGAGCTCAGTGAGTTCTTATGGTATGTCCCTGTCCAGCCTGTAGCACTCTACAATCTCCAGCTCATGTAGCTCCTGGAAGGTTACCCTGGGCTTGGACACGCTTCTCCTTCTCTGCCTAGACCTATTGTCAGCAGCAGCAGCTGCGGTGACTTCAGCATCTAACACATAAAAATGTAGCAGACCTGCAGCAGCTCCTAGCATTTTTTTCAGTTAAAATTCCCAACTCTGTACTCAAGTGGTGCAGAGAATGGGGGAAAATCAGATTGTAGGGTGTATCCATAATTTATAGTGCCCTACTGTTGGTGCTGTCTGCGTGATTGGTTACTTATGATGCATTTCACCTGCTTAGTATATCACCGATATCCTTTAATGGCCCTAGCTTAAGTTAAGCAAGGATCAACACTAAATAAAACATTACTGGCCTTTTAGATATTTTGAGCACTGCATTACACTACACAAACATGTGCCCCATAGGTAAACAATGTTTAGCAGTCAGTGCACACCCCTCCAAACTTGCACATTCAACATGACGGTGTGCCTTGCAAACATGAGCAGCTATGCTCCAGTCAGCTCAAACGTTAGTGGACACACCCTCTCCTAATGGCAGCTACTTCCTCTGTGGACACCAACATGGTTCTCTGCCTACACAGAGAGGATATGCAGACACGATGCTTCTATATTACATAATCTAACTTTTAAAAGTTCGAACGTCATATGGTCGACACCTTATGATCAAACTTTTAAAAGTTCTAAAATGTAATAAAAAAATAAACCAAAGAAAAAATCTACCTAAACGGTTTCAGCAGGGGGGCAAGCCCCCCTGCACCCCCTACCTCTCCCATTCCACGATGTACAGAGATCTCCACTGAAACATTTGAAATTTTAAAAGTTCGATCTTATGGTGTTGACCATATGATGTTCAAACTTTTATGAGTTTGACAACGTGATATAGACCCGATATGATTACCCCATTTATTCAGTAACTCCACCTCATTTGCATAGTGATCCGTGCTCACAACCTGGATACTACACGCTTTCAAGCCCTACCATATTAGCAACAGCACCACTGCACCATTGTAGATACTACACACAGGGTCCTGTAATACATTTCTGTCTCATGATATTAATTTTGATTTTTCCTCCTTTTTTTTTTATTAAGGCCCATTTGCGCACTGCAGCATGCCACGCAAACATGGTAAAATTATTTTAAAAAAAATAATTTTAACATATTTACTGCAACATTTGGAACAAACAGAGGGTAGTTTCACTCATATCTGTGTCTGTTATGCCATTTCTGTCTATCTACTTACATTTTTACATCACCTTTTGTCTGTCTACAGTCCTGTACATGGAGGTTTTCCATGTACACTACGGATACTGACACTGGGTTTGCAGGGATGCCTATCTGCTTGCTGGATCACTCTACCTGTCTCATTTGCATGAGATTCGCTTGCTTATGATGTGATTTGCATGCCATGGAACTTCCCGTGTTGGAGCGTGCATGCGCACTGCCCAGCAGTGTTTATTGGATTGCAAACCTGCTTACTTTCATGTAAGCAGCATGGCAGAATGCCAACATAGTAAAAAAGACCATGTAGGCATTATATAGAGCAGACAATCTTCTACCAACCAAAAGAGGATTTTGGAAAACATCTAAATAGACAGCTAAGGGAACTTATTTAGGGAGGTAAAACTTAGATAGTTAACGGAGATAGGTTAATTCGGGTCTATATTACCTTATTGAATGATGAAAAGAGCAAACACTCTTTCATCGAACCAAAAAGGTCGAAACCACTAAAGAACATAGACATGGAACAGCGATTTTTTTTCCTACACCCCCCTACTTAAACATACCAACTCCAAGATCGCACCATAGTGGAGGAAATGGCAAAGTCCCAAAGACGATCCACAGATTTTTTTTCCCTGGGATAAAAAACGATGGTCTATGTCTTCACTGTTTAGGGGTTTCGACCTTTTCGGTTAGATGAAAGAGCGTTCGCTCTTTTCAGCATTTGATAAGGTAATATAGACCCGCTAATTCACCTGGTAGAACAAGGTGACCTAGGATTCCAAAATCTGTGAGGTCATTGTCAAGCTGCACAACTGAGCTAAGTTTATGTATCCTAGATAAATAAGAATAGGGCAAAATGGAAACAAATTATATTCTCAAAATGGGATGTCACACAGGGTATACACATGCTCATGATATGGTCACAGGCAATGACAGAAAACCCAGATAATGTTGTGCAATATATAACACATAATATAGAACATAGAACATAGAATATGTGCTCTCCCTCGGAAATGCCTGCAGCTCCTGATTTACACTACTCAGCGATTCAGAGAATCACACAAATGTGTAGATTATGATGGGAGGCAGAAAACATTAATACTGTCAAAAGACTGCAGTCACCCACTGACTTGAATGGATGAAGCTTTGGTACAAAATTAGAGGAGACATGATGATGATGAGGATGTGTTGGTATGTGGATGTGTGAATATCTGTAGGGGAATAAATTGTGTCAAATTTGTGTGTGTGTGTGTGTGTGTGTGTGTGTGTGTGTGTGTGTGTGTGTGTGTGTGTGTGTGTGTGTGTGTGTGTGTCAGGGCCATATATCTGGGTAAATGGGTGAGTGTTTCCCTAAGTCCAATTGACTATGAGATGAGTTGTTTGATTTTTAGTGGTTATGTATATATGTGTGTTTAAATATCTAGGAGAGTTTGCTTATGAGTGTGTGTGGGTATGGGTGTGTTGGAGTGTGTATGCATGTGTGTGAATTTTATCTGTGTGTGAGTGTAAGAGAGGGAGCCCATGGAAATGCAATACATGGGCCACCAGTATAAATACCATTGTGTAAAAGCTCTGATAGTGCTAGTGGTAAACATATATAATTCAGGGGAAGGTTATTGAGCAAATAATGAGGTCTTTCTCATTGGACTACAGCTGTCTCTGAACTCCATTTTCCACAAATCATGCAAAAATTGTCCAACCTGTGGAAGGCAATTTACACAAACAGTAAAGATTTCTATTAAACCCAGTGTAAGTGTATACCTAAGGATATTGCAAAGACAGATGTCAGACAAAGACTTAAAACCTTGATAATTACTGCCATTTGTGAATATAAATGACATGAGAATCTGGATTACATGATTCTTCTGCTGAGAGAAAGTCTGATGGAGTTTTGTGATTATTAAGTTTCTAGTTTTTACTAATCAGTAGTTTTTGTTATAGACAAATGATGATATTATTCTGCTAATCTTGAGTACAGTTGTCTTTTGGAAAAAAAAATGCAGAATCTTGCCAGGGATAACCTAAAGTCATCATTCACTCATACTGGATTAGTTCAGACAATCCTGATCTTGGCTACCATATCACAATGTCCATCTCCTGATTTGTCTCCTTTGCTGCTCAGTCAATGCAGTCTCACTACACTCTTTGCTAAGAGAATAAATCTGTGTAGAATATTTGGTCATGATTAAAATGCCTAGAATGCCTACAGCATCTTTTATGTGATTCAAGTAGTTACTTTGTCTCTCACTTGAGGAGACATTTTTGTATTACGCAGTCATAACTATTTCATTACATTACTAGGAGCTGTGATTATTCAGTTGTGTTTTGCCCATCCCACATTCCCCCACCCATATATTACACTGCATTAAACTGAAGCATCATAACTTTGGTATGACATTTTCGGATACATAGAGTACATCTTAGTTCGGTGGCTAAAAAATGGAACTCTGTCCCTACTAGCATTCAAAACACATCATCCAAAGCCTCCTTTAAAGACCTCATCAGGCAACATCTCAAGCAAAGTTGGCAGTGCCATGATTGCTCCCCAGGCTAGTGAAAGCGGATAACATATGCATACTAAATCTAGAGCAATTTATAATAGTTTTTCAATCTTACTCACAAACACTGGCTAATCTACAATGTATGTACTGTACCTGTGTACTATGTATGTATTCTACCTACATTCCAAAGTTCAGCTGTACACCACAAATCTATTACTTACATTTATTTTTAAAATTAATATCTTTTTTGATTGTTCTCTCCACTGTAACTGCTTGTGCCGCATACCACTGTAAAAACATGTCTCTTGTAATTTGTGTATATACTGATTATGTCTAAATAACTAAATGTGTCTGTAATTTTTCTTTGTGGAGCTTTTCTCCCCGGGCCTCTGCTGAAAAAGGGCCTTTTCAGCTCAGACAGACACCCCCGGTTAACAAATGTAAAATAAATAATAATAAAATAAATCTCCTCTCTTGCTCTGTTGTCATTCATCATGTTTGTTTTTAGTTAAACTGTATTTTCTAACTGGCATCTTTAAGTCTGCATCATACCAAGATGAAGTTTGAAGTTGTCTCTTGTCTTAATTTAAGCCATTCTAGGTTACTATTCCGCTATTTTCTTTGCAACCTCTGATCAGGGATAACACTGTCAATCTAAATGTGAACCTTTTCCATCATTGCATAGCTTTGTTATTTAACAGCCTACTCATGAACTCTGTCCTCATGTAAGTGTGTGTGTGTTTGGGAGGGGGATCAAGTTGCTTATTTTTTACTCACATTTTGCAACTGACCATCAGCTGCCCCAAGGACCTCTGCTCCACCAGCCAGCTCTCTTTCCTTCCCCAAACTTATTGGAACCAATGCTCAGGGATGGTAAGGAGATCAAGGTACATCCTCAGATGTTAGTTGACATGGCCATGGATGTACCAAATCTCACTCCTGCAGTAGTAGCACTTCCACTTCTACATCGGATGTGGATGTACCTACACCCAGGCAAGGTCATTAACACTGTCATGAGCTTGGGTGTGATCATGATGACATCTCATCCAGCAGACACTGTTCACATTCAGGTAGCACACTCCCATCTAGCAACGATCATGGAACAAGCAATGCAACTTATGGCAGAAACAGTTCTCTTGGGTAGGGTCATCCATGACAAACTTGATCATCTTACATGCATGTCTCAGACCTTTAGTAAGCTAGGGTGTAGTGCTGGCATACAAACCCAGCCATGTCCCTGCAGACACACACACACACACACACACACACACACACACACACACACACACACACACACACACACACACACACACACACACACACACCACCATGGAATTCCTGACATGAGAGGAACATCCAATACCTGGGCACACTGACCTTAAAGCATGTATTCTTATGTCGCTGGATCTAAATGCCATACCCTTCAGTGTAAACTGTGGGATGAAAAAGGACTCCCTTACAATAGTGGATACATGGTGATCAAAGGGACAGATTTATTGTCAACACAGGTTCCCAGATTTTTAACTACAGGATCAGTCTCCACGGAGTATTTCAATGTGGTAGTTACAAAGGGAGTCATGCTTGCCAAGGATATGATGATGCATTTCTTGGCATTTCATTTCAGTCCATGGTTTAGGCACCAAGTCTTGGTTTGAAACAGGCCATCATGTGGGATCATGGTGTCCTCTGTGTTATTTATGATGGCACCAAGTTTAACATCTGCAAATTTGTCAGCCAAAATCCATTAGCATTAACTTTGACTTCTGTGAAATAAATATCAAGGAGAAGTGGAGCAAAGACTAAGCACTGAGGCAATCCACTAATGACAGGTCTTTGTAGGAGGAGATAGACCTACTCAGCTTTACTTTCTCTGTTCCTTTTGTGAGCCAATGTGCTATCCAGTGATTTTGGACCAGTTATAAGGGTCAGCATATAGCTGGAAGAGTTTTGGAAGAGTCTATCTATGATGCCTGACTGTGAGATGGTGTTCAGTGCCTTTCTAAGGTCCACATAGGCAGTGTTTACTGTTTTTCCCTTGTCCATTGTTTCAGTAACTTTTTGAAAGAATTCAACCAGGTTAAGCAAGCAGAACTTGCCCTTAACAAATCCAAACTGGATTGGGTCATGAGTCTGTAGGTCACCTATATCCCTATTTATTAGTTCCATGATGATCCTTTCCATAGTCTTGCAGATTAGGCTTATAGGTCTGTAATTACATTGGTCTGTTGTAGCTCCATCTTTGTGCAAGGGAATGACTGCTGCTGTCCTTCATTCATCCAGCACAAATCCTGTTTTAAGGTTAATGTTGAGCAGCTTTTGTAGGGGGTCTAACAATTCATAGATTGTTATTAGGCTAACGATCGAGGGGGCCTTTCTAATTCTAGCCAAATTTTCCTGAAAGAATGACATCCTGTATCTAAATAGGACATTGAGGGACAGGCATTTATAAACTACCTCTGTCCATAAAGGACATGGATGCCAGGCCTGGTGTAAATTTCTTTTTCCCAGTCCACTGGTCTAGGTTGTGCTTAAATTGGGTAAGAGATGAACTGAGCTTCACACGGATGAGAAGCCTGCTCCACAGGAGGGGCAGACTCTGGGATACATATCTGTCTCTCCAGCATGTTCTGCCTAAGTCCCAGACAAAATTCAAATCCCTAGACCTTGAATTTCTGATACTGTTTGACTTAAATATGCAGGAGATTCATAAGTGTGGAGTTTCCAGATGCCTTGTAAGCCAGACATAGATCACACCTCAGCTATCTACAGGAGACTGAGTTGAGGGAAAGGGCTTTAAGGCCCTCTGTGTAAGCCAGGTTTGTTACACCTTGTATTCTTTCCGTACTCTATGACGGGTGCGATAAGGGCAGAGTACAGTGGGATAATGTCTCTTTGGTTTCTGGCTAGCCAGTAGGCAGGCTGGTATGTTATCTAACCCCATAAACATAGTGTTCCTGGCCTTAGATAGTGCTTTGAGAACTTGTTCTTGAAAGTTTTGATGGTGGATTAGATGTAGGTATTTCATCTGATAATACTGAAGGGAAAGGGGGTGAAGTCAGAGCTGAAGTTATCCACTAATTGGCAATGTCCTTTTGGTATTAGCATGCAGTATTATTTGCTTTTAGAGCTGCATACTGCTGGGCATTGTTTCTCAAATTTCTAAAATAGTTAAATAGGGCTGTGAGGTTATCTTTCAACTGGTTTAGCTATTTTTTACTCATATCTGCCTTTGGTTAATTTGATCAGATTCAGGGTCCCTTGTTCAGTTTAACAAGAGCATTTCTGGTTTCATGAGAGTAAGTTTACTTTTGTGTGCAATGATTTTTTCTTTTTTATACAGCCTGTTGATATTAGAGTTTCACCATAGTGGTTTATTTTTAAATTTTGCATTGCATTTATTTCAGGGGGACAGATGTATCTGCACAACTATTTACGTGGTAGTAAAGGACTGTGCATAAGCAGTGGGATCATTGTGGTGGAAGGGTTTTTGAATTAGCCAGGTCATCACTCAGTTTTAGTAGATTAGCGTTTGCATAGTCCCTGAATACTGAGATATCAAAGAACACTTCTGTCTTCAGCCTTAAGTGAATGTGATTGATGTATGGTCCCATCTGACCAGGAAGGATATTACAATAGGTGGATAGCAGAGGTCTTCCTTACTGGTAAAGACTAAGGCCAGGATTTTATTTTGCCAGGTTGAGGTGTGGGCTAACTGGTCCAGGGAGTTTGTATTTTATGTAGTCCAAAAATCTCTAGATGTACATGCTTGAAGATGTATAAGTCTCACAGGTGATGGTGGGATAGCTGGAGTCTCTTTAGAGAATGGTGTTTGGCTTAATACAAATGAAATCCAGTCTGGTTAGGTAGGAGATTTGAGCCACAGGAGTCATAGAGGGGATGCTGTTGTTAACTATGATGTGATAAAGGGTTTTGTTTATAGTGAGTTTGACAGAAAGGAGTTCCAAGTCATTATCTTGTCTTCAGAGACTAGAAGAGAGATTATTTTAAGAATATAAATACACTTCCTTCTTTAGTGCCTACATTAAATGTGGTCAGAATGAATGATAGGTGTTGAAGCTCTCCACTGATGCAATCCTTTCAGTGGTTTTGAACAAGGTATCAGTGACAATGCATATATCTACATTTTCAAGGGTAAGCAGTGGCTGCAGTGTATGCATTTTGTAAGTTTCTTTGCATTGAGCAGCTATACCTTTATGTTATCCAGAACTTGTTTTATATTGGAAGCTTTAGAATGGATGCACATGCATGCATACATGTTCTTTCGACTTGGAATGCTGTTGGGTTCATTCTATTTTGATTTTCTATGGATGTAGCTGTCTTCAGAAGGAATGCCACCTTTAAAATGATTCAGTACCAAAATCCAGTAGCACCACCAAGGAACGCTCCAGTACACAAATTAGAAGAAAACAAAAAAGGAGCGTAACACCATAGACATAAAACTGGAACTTTAATACAACAAAAACAAGAACAGGATAAGCGCTTTTGGCATGTGCCTTCCTCAGATCCTGAAAACAATTCCTACACACAATTATTTAAGAACCAGCTAACCAATCTAGTTAAAAGGCAATTAAGCAATTAAAAAATGAGGCAATGAAACATAGCAATACTTACTCCCCATTTGCATAGTGCACCTGTAACAAAAACATGTTTTAAAATAACTTAGATCCAAGCTTAGAACAAAACTACATTTTGTTAAAGACAATCAACATAGCATGCTAAAACTTATAGTAAATAAATAAAACACTGCTGACATAACAATTACACAGCTTGTAAATCTGTTAAAACTCAGAGCTCATAATGTTAACATAGCAGGTTCACAACTATAATATTAAAGAAGCAACAGTCACAGCCTGATATACAACAAACAAATAACTATTGTCATCACATAAAAGTCTGATGAACACTCAGAATTCATACTATGAACAAAATAGACACAAAACTCACCTATTAATAGCAGAATACACTATGACTCCAAACTTGAAAGATGTCTTGTTCATCTCTGAAAGAAATGAAAGCATGCATAAACACCTATTCTATAGAAAGTGTACAGAAGGACTATTACAAAGCTGACATATGTAACAAAGACGGATAGGAAGTAAAAAATAAAAAATATATATTTAATGAGCTTCCTTAATGGCAAAAAGTCAATCTTCGTTCCTTCAGGAACGGTGTAAGTGGAACAACACCATTAAGCCATGGGAAACAATCAGCCCTTAAGTCCATTATCCATTTAGATTCTTCCATTTCCATTTGATTTGTTACATCCCCTTCTCTTACAGTTGGACAAACCATTGCAATGACCATAAATCTAAATGTATGGGTGGCATTATCTCACATATGAGCATACAACGCATTCGTAACAACCTTAATGCGTATATCAGATTGGTGCTTAAAGATGTTTTCTTTTAGCATCCTATTTGTTTTGCCCACATAGAAACATGGGGAAAAAGTACAGGTAGCAACATATACCACATTCTTACTATTACAGTTGGCATTTCCAAAAAACTGGTATGTCCTTCCTGTAACTGGATGTGTAAAAACATTACTGGTGTTGGTAACAGTACAGGCTTTACAACTGCCACATTTCCGTGTGCCAGAACATGTATGTTCATTCCTTTTGGCTTTGCAGCTTTTATTGCAAAGCAACCTTTTTAGATTTTTCTTGTTCTTAAAACTAAAATGAGGTGTAGTCCCTACTATTTCTTTCAGTCTATTGTCTGATGTTAACACAGGCCAGTATTTTTTGATTATTCCACATATTGTAGAATTATCGCTACTGTAAGTAAGGCTGACCCTCATGGTCCCCTGCCCTACATTAGGACGTATTCTATCGTCTTTCATCATTTCACTTGTCATTCCATTGATATACTGTTGAGAGTAGTAGGGTCTACCCTTATTCTCTCTCAGATCTCTTGCATGATCTATTGTTATTCCTTCTCTGACTGGCCTATAACCATGATCCTTGAAACCTTGTAACAGTTTATTGCTTTCCATGAGAAAGGTATCATCCTGAGTACAAAGCCTGGACACTCTAGTGACATGGTTGTCAATCACATTGCGGAAAATATGCCTCGGGTGCATACTGGAAAAATGCACCATATGGTTAAAACCACATTGCCAAAGTGGTTAGAAAGACCTTCTACATAGCCCACCTCATCACGAAGGGTTTCACATCTAGATCAAGAGAGGTAATCATGCCCCTTTATTCATCCCTCATCAGGCCCATCATAGAATACAATGCCCCTTTTGGGATGTACCTTACCCGACACCTGCAGCAATTAGAAAGACCCCAAAAGTATCTCACCATGAGGATCAAGGGTCTCAAACAGATGCCATATGCTGCTCGGTTAAAAAAAACTCCAGCTCTACTCAGTTGCATACCGCCTACTTCGAGGCGATCTATGCCTAACATACAAAGCTATGTCAAATCCAGAATTAATGGACATGCTCCACCTCAGTAAATCTAAATCCCTTAGAGCCACATGCTCGAGGGACTTAAACCTCAGCACAGAAATAAATAGAACTTGCTGGAGGGACAGGTTCATAACCCAGAGGCTCCCTTCGCTCTGGAATAGAATTCCAGTTCATGTGAGGCAGAGCACCTCACTGAATCTCTTCAAGAAGAATCTCGATAAGTGGATGGGGGATCGTA
The DNA here is from genome assembly GCF_019279795.1 of Protopterus annectens. Classification (NCBI taxonomy): domain Eukaryota; kingdom Metazoa; phylum Chordata; order Ceratodontiformes; family Protopteridae; genus Protopterus; species Protopterus annectens. The sequence goes on along the minus strand of NC_056727.1, from coordinate 516,756,055 downwards.
GGTTTGTCCCAGGGATTACTCCCGTGTCACTATTAGACAGAGGCACAGTAAACTAAACCTTAAAAAGGGCACAGTATACTCAAATCAAGGGGTGGCATAAGCCATACAGAATCGGGCTAGGCTTATAATTGCCCCAGGGCAGATAGCCTAGTATGAACCTATGAACCTATAGGTTTCCAATACAGCATAGTATTTATCCCTTCAATAGGATCCAATAGGATCTTGACATCCAGAAATTCAATATCTGTTCTGGACATCTTAACATCGAATTTTAGAAACGAAGTAGTCTGTGTTAAGAAATCCACAAAATGTTGGACTTCTTCCTCACTTCCAGCCCATAGAATCATAATGTCATCCACAAATCTATTATAGAGGAGCACATTCCCTTGCCATTGGAAGTTTATATTCAGTGCCCATAGCTCTTCCCACCAGGCCAACCTTTCAAATGATTAGCCTTTCCTGAGGAAAACCTGCATGCCATTAACTACTTCTTAAAGAAAAACTCCACCTTAGAACTAAATAAATTTATTTTTTACTCCGTCTTTGCTTTCTGAGGTATTTTAACACCTTTAAAATCACCCTGACTGCTTCTTATAGAATTTTAATATAATTTCTGCAAAATGGCTGCCAATGGGGTTTGACATATTAACATGATCTTGTTTTTCTTCAAGCCTGTCTCTTTCCCACAATCCATTTCAAGTCTGCTTTATTTGAATCATGCTAGACATAAGGAAGTAGTGGTGTATTCCTGTAGCATTGACATATACTGGGATTAGTGTCAGTCACTGTCACTTTATATTCTTTCTGTAATAAGACTGCTTCTTTTATTTCTTGAATGGCTCTCATTTATGTATGTCTCATGACTTATTTTACAGTATACTAAGTTATACAGCTGCAACAAAAAAGTAGCTAAATTGAAGAACTTTGTTCAAAGTATCTTTTTGTAACCCAAAAGTAATTTACACCCTCCCCTCAACACTCACACAAACACTTTGGTAAATGTACTGATACTTTACAAGAATTAGAAGAAAAATATTTTCTGATTTTTCTTTAAATGTCACAGACATCTTTGACACTACATTTAAATCATCTTAAAATGTAAAGCAGTATAAACAACAAACATTTTGAAGCTTGGCATTTCAATACTGTGAGTTGCTTATATAAATTTGTCAAAAAAGTTAACAACTGCCTTTGAGCCATTGACAAATCTAATTGCTCTGATTTGCTATGAAAGGCAGCTGTGAATCACTGTTAAATTATCTTCCACTCTACAATAAAAACAATAGAAAACAGTTTCACTCCTCTCTTGTTTTCTTTTTACAGCAGCTGCTGCTCTCTTGATATCAGCAGGACTAATTACCCATATACGATTGTCAGCAGTACATGACAGGGTAAACTACAGATTTTTCTTTGTCTGTGGTATGTCATGCAGGCATAGACGAAATCCTTTACAAATTATTTTAGAAGTTAAGCTTAAAAATGTGAATGATCTTTCCCCTACTTTGATTCCAAGACAAGGAAATGAAAGTTTATTATAAAGTGCAAGCAGGTTTCTGGAACCTTCACAATATTGAAACTATATTGTATGGAGAAGAGCAACCTAAAAGTTGATTTAAACTGTAGGAGAAGGTGAAGTTTTCATTTAAGAAATAAATTTATTTAAATGTGGTTCATTGATTTGTAACAGATCCATTCTGCCAGGGACATATCAGCAAGTTTTGTGCTAGTTGTACAAAACCAGTTTCCCATAGATTTGATTGGACTACTGAGGTGATTTCTGTAAGTTCTTAGAATATGAGATTTACTTACAGTATTAAGATATACACAGGGCCTTCTGCAGGATCTTAATGATAAATAAGGCCCATCTGGTCCTTATAGTCAATCAGCTTCCCTCCATACTGGATAAGCTATAAATTCTATGTAATAGACAGGTTAGTCTCCTACTCTTATGAGGATTACCTAATATCTGTCATGCATTTTTAAATTCTTTCAATATTTTTACTCAGTCTTTGCATTAATATGGCTTAGTGGTCTACTAGGCCATCTGTGAAAAAGAAAATGTTCCTAAGCTAGCCATTGTGTCCTTTTGTTCACGTGCATTTGTCTTTTTTAAAACATTACACACATAGATATGTAGTCCATTTATGCACTTTAGGGTTGTTATCAGATCTCTACCCTCTCACCTCCATTCTTCAGGAAAGAGCATTTTAAACCATTCTAGTCTCTCATTATATAACTTTTTACTGAAAGCAGGAAAATGTTCTCTTGTAAACACATACCCCAGGATTCAATAAAATCCATGTAGGCTCCGAGTAGAGCCTGCATAAAATGTACCCGTGTACACGGCCACGGATCCCCCTTGGCAGTGCACAATGCATATTAATTATGGTGCGCTGCCAAGGAAGATCGCAATAACATAGATATTGAATCCGTGTAAGCAGTATTTTAGAGGCTGCCCTGTAGTTGTGGTTTGTCCAGGAAATTCCAGTACAGATGTTATGCACAGGATAAGAATCCTTGTAATGCACTCTGCTATTGTATAAATATGTTTGAATTTTTTTATTTTTTTATTTTTTTAATGTACAGCATGGTGTGATGCTTAGCATTGCCAAGCTATCCTTATGCATACACAGCTGACACCTGCCAGACATCTAAAAATAGAAAATGGATGCAATTAATATATATTTTTTGTTTTATTTTTTTGGTAGTGCCCATTAGCATTGCCCAGGTGTGTTACACTTATACCGCTTCCACCTGTCAGACAACTAAAAATAGAAAATGGATGCAATTATTATTATTTTTTTTAATGCCTGATTTGTTTGGCACAGCGCAGTGCTTAGCAATGCTAACAGGCACCTTAGTAGTATATGTGAAGGTATAGTGGTTCTCTTACTATTCTAGTGGCTACATAGGTTGAGTCATGGCCTATAGTATATTAGGTCCTGGGTACAAGTCCAGAGTAGTCATGCCTTTTTAAAATGATTGCTGCAAAAATGTGTGAGGTAACCTAAAGGGCAGATTAATATTAAAACAAAAATCATTACATTTGGAAAAGCTGTGCGACGACAAGCACCACTTAAACATAGTCAATGGCTAGTCTTCTTTGTGTGTTGCTAAGCTCCACTGAAACACAGTTGTGTGAGTTTACTTAAAGCTCAGCTCCGCTGAAATGGTTTGCATGACGCTAAGCAATGTGACACTTTTTTGAAAGTTACAGTATGATGTGTAAGGGCAGGAAAGCAGCCTATATTAAGGCCAATAGGTGGGAATTCTATGCCATTCATTGGAGTCCATAGCAGCCTGTTGATATGCCTGGTGATGTTCGTGAGGGAGCACATTTTCAGACACAGAGATGGGGTGTGCAGGTGTCCAGAGTGTTTGTTGGACTCCTGAGTGAGCAACTATGAACCCTAGAGTCTGCAGGGCAATTCCCAGGGCTCAGAATATAAAGCTGAAGCCTGGGATTGGTTGGCTAGGGGCCTTACCAGTGCTATTGGTATCCCCCGCACTGGTGAGCAGTGTCATCACCACTATGATGACCTCAAGCAGAGGAAGAGGGGAACCTTGGACACCGGGATCCAAGAAGCTCAGACTGGGCAGACCCCACAGATATGTAAGTATGTTTGCTCTACTTTACTAATATACAAGTTGAATCCATGCAAAACAGGTATACATAATGGTTTGCTTCCCTTCCAACAGCTGCATCTGAATGGGCTCACAATGTCCAGTCTCATGCAGGGTGCCTGGCCAGGATGAGGTGTGAGTGTGTTAAGTAGGGAACAATGTCTGATATATGTAGTACACTACCCAGAGTAAGTTTCAGGCCTGTCTTCTATCCATATTGAGTCAAATAACACTCTCCAGTCCTCCGACTCTAAGAATAAAGTATATGGGTAACGTAGCTCACATTCTGGGCAGATATCCATGTGTATAAGTGACAGATTCTAAGGAACAATAACAATAATGTTTAAGGCAGGATTATTCTTTGATAAGTAATGTGTGCATATAGCTGCAGTAGGGCTGTATTCACTACATGTGTGCTCTAATCGGGCACCAGTCAACTGTAAAAAGGATATTAATAAAGAATGCAGAAAATATTGTTTGATCAATGAAGTGCACTACATACAGTAAGGTTCAGGCCTGTATTCTGGCCAGTTTGAGTCAAATAACACTCTCTATTCCTCCCACTCCAGGAGCAAAGTATATGTATAAGGTAGCTCACGTTCTGGGCAGATATCCATGTGATAAGTGACAGATTCTAAGGAACAATAACAATAAGGTTTAAAGTAGGATTGTGATTTGATAACAATGTGTTCAAATAACTGCAGTAGGGCTATATTCACTAAGTGTGTGTTCCAATCTGACTCCAGTCAATTGTTAAATTAAGTGCACATGTCCCCTGGAGTTACAGCTTGTGGGTTCTACTCCCACGACAGCCAACCAAGATAAGACTGGCTGTCTAGTCTACTTAATGTACATGAGCATACCTCTCAGCTGTCACAATTTTTTGTAATATAATGACAACTGTCCAATCTCTCTGGTCCTTGACAGATAAATGATTACCTGGAATGAAATGTATTTGCAAATCCATTTACAGAACACCTTGGTAGTAATGCATGAGCACAGTATGTGAAACAGTTCCCTGTAGTTGTGTACCTGCATTTGTTAGTGCTTCGCCCATACTGTCCCATGGTAACAGGTTGAGAGGTATGTTACGTGCAACATCATATATACGAGAATTGGAGTCACTGTACTCACAACTGACAATGTACTCCTGTAGAATGTATGTATTAGTAGTCTGTGTAGTAATATAGTTTCATAGTTTCATAGTAGTGTACTAGGCTATCTGCCCGGGGGCATTTATAAGCCTAGCCAACAGTGATGTGGCTTTACGCCACCCCATACTATATAGTTGCGCCTCTCTAGTAGTGACACATGTGGGACCCCATTATTTAGTAAACTATACCTCTGTCTAGTAGTGACACTGAGGTCACTCCCGGGGTAAACTTGCGATCTCCCATCCATGCATCGAGATTTTTCTTGAACAGTGCCAATGAAGGGCTCTGTCTCACATGAACTGGGATTTTGTTCCAGAGTATGGGTAACCTCTGTGTTATGAATCTATCCCTCCAGCATGTCCTATTCATATTTGTGCAGAGGTTGAAATCTTTAGCTCGTGTGGTTCTGGTGGATTTGGATTTTTGAGATGGAGCATGTCCATCAATTCCTGGTTGGACATGGCCCTGTATGTTAGGCACAAATCACCTCTGAGCAGGCGGTATGCTACTGAATAGAGCTGGAGTTTCTTTAATCTAGCTGGATAAGGCACATGTTTGAGACCTATGATCCTCTTTGTGAGGTACTTCTGGGGTCTTTCCAGTTGTTGCATGTGCCGGGTGAGATACATCCCAAATGGAGCATTATATTCAATCATGGGCCTGACAAGGGAGGAATATAGAGGTACAATGACCTCTTTTGATCTGGATGAGAATCCCTTCATGATGAGATGGGCAAGGTAGAATGTCTTTCTGACCACTTTGGCAACATGGTTGTCAAAGGAGAGGTCACTATCGACTTGAGTCCCCAGGTCTCTGATTACTTCTTCCGTATTCAGTGGGTTATTGTCTACGTGATAATTTGTGGGTACTTTGTTTTTCCCAAAGGGGATGACTATGCATTTTTTGGCGTTAAGTTTGAGGCCATGATTCCAGCACCAGTTGTCCGTTTCAGTGAGACCTTTCTGTAGGATGTGTGTGTCGGCAGGTGAATCAACTATGGCACCCAGTTTGCAGTCATCTGCAAACTTTGTCAGCCATAATCCTTCCATATTTGCTTTCACATCTGAGAAGTAAATGCCGAATAGGAGTGGACCCAAGACTGAGCCCTGTGGGACACCACTTGTGACTGGTTTTGAGTCTGACATGGCTCCAGCAATTTTAACCTTATGGGTTCTGTTTTTAGCCAGTTTGCTACCCATCTTGTGACATATGGATTTACATTTAGGCTGCTGAGCTTGTCAATGATGCCAGAGTGTGGTATCGTGTCAAAGGCCTTAGCCAAGTCCAAATAGGCAGTGTGGACAGCCTTGCCCTCATCGATGGCACTAGTGACTGTCTCAAAGAAGTCAACCAGGTTTAAGAGGCAGGATCTGCCTTTACAAAACCGAACTGTGTGGGATCAAGGGTCTGCAGATCCCCAATGTCGCCATTTATGAGTTCCATGATGATTCTTTCCATAGCCTTACAGATCAGGCTGGTCAAACTTATGGGGCGGTAGTTACCTGGGTCAGTAGAATTTCCCCCTTTGTGGAGTGGGACCACTGTTGCTGTGCGCCAGTGTTCAGGTACATATCCTGTAGTGAGGCTAAGATTGAATAGAGTTCTTAGGCGGGTTTAGTTCATCTTGAGTTCACGTAACACGCAACCGGGATACCATCGGGTCCCATAGATGCTGTGTTTTTGCCTTGTTGAGTGCTGATTTCACCTGTGTGTCTGTGATGACAGGTAGGTTACATTCAGCAGGGATAATTACTTCATCTTTAGGGGTGAGGGAGGGAGAAATTTGCACTGAACCTATCTGCCAGAATGTTGGCAATGTCAGTAGGGTCAGTGAATTTTTGTCATTGTGTACTAGCTCAGAGCATATCTGAGAATTTCCTCCCAAGGTTCTGACATAATTGAAGAAGGCTTTGTGATTGTCTTTGGTATCCTTGGCAATCTTTTTCTCAAAGTTTGCTTTAGATGTTTTTATGAGAGAACGTAGTTTTTTACTTGTGCTGATCAGGGAAGCCTTTCCCTTGTGGGATTTGGCTTTGTCCTGCAGTAGCTTCCTTCTTTTGCTGTACAGTTTGTTTATAGCCGGGGTCCACCAAACCGGGCATTTTCCCTTGGTGGAGAGGGCCTTGGTTTTAGTTGGGATTGCTTGATCCATGCATTCTTGGAGATGTCCGTAGAAGGCTTTTGTGAAGGATTCAGCATTTTGGGATGTGATTTCCATTAACCCAGTAGGCTTAAAGGATATCATTTCTGACTTGAGGAGCACAAAGTCAGCTTTTGAAAAGTTTTTCACTGTAGTCTTTTGTTCTGGGGTGGGGGTGGGATATGTACATCCAACGTGATCAGTTTATGGTCAGATCTTACCAGTGAGGAGTTTATATCCGTGCGGAGCATTTGGACCCCATGTTTGTGATAATCAGGTCAAGTATATTATCTCTCCTCGTAGGAGAAGTGACCAGTTGCTCCATAGCATTTGAGTTTATGAATTCCAGGAATCTTTGGGCTAGGGTGTTAGGGCTAGAATAGTGGGCCCAGTCTATGTTGGGGTAGTTGAAGTCACCCAATATGATGGTGTTTGGTGTGACATTCATATCCTCTAGTGTTTTCAGGAATGCTTGATGGGATTCCTGGGATTGGGAGGAGTTCTATAACATGCGACCAGTTGTATGGCAGTTTTGCCTATGGTGAGTAAAACTTGTATGGTTTCTGATTCTTCATGGTAGCCACCAACCGAGAGGTGTAGGTGTCCTTTATGAAAATGGACACTCCCTCCCTTTGTGGTTCGGCCTGGAACTTGAGGTCAAACGCATGATATGAGGTATAGCCTGGTAGCTGGAGTGCTCTCAGGAGCCTTAAACCAGGTTTCGTTACTGCACAGACATCGATGTTCTCCATACTGAGAAGTGCTTGAGTGCCTGCATCTTGAGATTTAGACTTCTGGCGTTGAGCAGCATTACCCTTAATTTTTTCCATTTTTGTTTTTATGGAGGTTGATTTGTCCTTTGAGCATTGCCTAAAAAGGCACTATGGGGTGGCAAGAGCCTTGGCCAGTATCCGAAGCCCAGTGGTGACAGGTGCAAGCCATCCCATGGCAACGTGGCTTGTCCAGCATATCATCCCAGGCTGACAGACATTGGATCCCCCTAGAATGACACCAGTGATTAAGCCAATTGTTAAAGCTGATCATTTTGTCTTTGTACTGAGGCATCATTCTTGGTGAAGGCAGGATGCTGCTCAGGGTCAGGGTCATACCAGTCTGGGCTACATAATCGGAGAGCTCCTCAATGTCTCTTTTCATGTAGTCCAGGGAGGTACGTCTCAGGTCATTCACACCCGCATGGACAATGACTGAATCATACTTGTACTTGCTTTGGAGCGACCTGAGTGCGTGTGTAATGTGGCAGATCCTAGCCCCCGATAGGCAGCTCACCGTTACCCTCTCCTTATTCAGCCTGGTAAGTGGAACATCGGTGTGTCTGACTATAGAGTCACCTATTACTAATGTCTCTGGCATAGTATTTTGCCTTAGGGGCTGTGATTGTGACACACCTGTTGCTTGAGGTATGTGTTGTAGGTGTTGCTTTTGTGGGGTGTATTTCTGGGTGTCTGCTTTGGAGGCCTCTGTTGTTTTGGTAAGTTTTTACAAGAGCCTCCGAGTATGTCTTTGTGTTTTTATGTGTTTGGTTTGCATTAGTGGTGGTTTTATGTGTGACTGGTTTTGCTTTGTGTGTGGGTACCATCTCCTCCTGACTGGTCTTGCCAGTCCTGAGTTGAGAGAGTTCAGCCTCCAGTCTGGCTATATAGTTGCATCTCTCACAAGTATATGTGTTAGTAGGAAGGAGGAGAGGGTTGTCTGTGTACATGAGACAATTGTAACATTGTCTTAAGATTCCCAGATTAACCAGCTGAACAAGAGAGGATGCTAGTGGTCTACCACTCGACATACTAGAATATTATAAGGAGTGTTGTGCCTTTAAGGGAAGTGGGTGTTCACAGGGGTAGTGGATGCCTGTGGTGCTTACTTTAGGGTAAGAGTGCTTGGTTTTATTATGAGTGCTTGCTAAGGATAGAAGTTCCGAAAACAAGTGCTAATATATACAGCTAAATAGACTGAGTAGAGCTTCTAAGGGAAAAATTGAACAGCAGACTTGGCAGAGCCAGAAAAAGGTAAAACCTGTATAGAATAGTTTACACCTGTATAACCGCTGTTGCATCTGCAAGGTCACTAATGATATGTTTTTCTCTCTCTCCCCACCACTTATCTTCTTTAATGTATTAATGTAATTTATTGTTATGATCTGATATTAATATATTCTGTTAGACTAACTGTTATGTTGGGTTTATGGGTTATTTCATGCTGTTTCATGTTAACTTACCATTGTGTTATTTATTGTTGTGTTCCACATAATAAACCTTAATATATATTTTGATTAATCAATATTATGTTCCATTATGTTAATACTAGCATTTGTTTGGTTATTACTTCTATTATCTTATGTTTATACTTAATTTACTACAGCGCAACAAGGTAGGCCGGTTCTAGGCAATCCACCTACCATGGCACCCCTGGGCATGGCACCAAGGCCCAACACATCTGGGCCACAGCCTGTTGGTGCCCCCTCTACTGCCCTGCACTACCTGTGGCATTGGGTAGTTCCACCCCACAGGCTGGACCCCCCCTCTGGGAGTGGCTGTGGTGGGGGTGATTTTGTCACCCATGATGAAATACCAGGTATGGTGCACAGGGTGCTCCACTGAATTGTCTGAACTCTTCTGTGCCAGATGGAGACCATGCTTACCATCCTGGTGGGGCAGCCTCACCCCAGATGCCAACCTCCACCACTACCACCACAGGGGCAGTGAAGGAGCAGTGCTGACCATCCCATGGGTGAGGACTTGAGTCACACTGCTACCTTGTGGATGATCCGGAGACTGGGATTCTACAACACCCTCCCCATCCAAGATGTTCACCTCTCTCTTGTGTCATACACTGACCACGTCTGTTGTGTCTGTCTTGTCTGTCTGCAAAAGCTTCCTCACCTTCCCAACTTACTTCCCCAGAAAATACCTATGTCCCTTCCTCAACACTCCACTTTCACCTTAAAAAAAATGTGCACCTGTCTCAAAAAAATATATATATTGTTTCATACATAGCTCTCTATTTTGCACATCTGCTGGACACACATAATTTGGTCCAATTGGCTTGACATTGCAGTTAGGTTGTCATCACCCCTCCCTGGGATGACAGTCCAAATTCATCTAAAAGATTTGATAAAATGCACAGTTGTTGCAGATGAAGAAATGGATAGCTATGGCTCTTTCCTACACCTGTCCTGCACATCCCTACCTGCCTTTCACTATGTTTTCCTCTACATGACCACTTTTCACCAATGTCCTATCGCCTTGTTTTTCTTTTCTTTAAAGATTTTTTTTGCACAACAGTGCCACGTCACTTAAATATGCTAAATAGCACTATACTGATATATGCTTTAGGAACAATATTAATTACATTCAAAATGTACACCTGCATCCTATTGCAAAACCATGACCTTCACACCTGCAGAACAGTGGATCTTCCCACCAAACCACATAGCTGTTAATGAAAGCAGGTGTTTTAAGCAAAACATAGTAATGCTGTAGTTTCCCATTAATCATGTTTAAACAGTGCAGTGCATGACACCGCACCGCACAAATAAGCTAAAAGATTCAAACAAAAATAATACTGTAATTAGCATTCTAGTACACAAATACATTACTATACAGGCACACACATACGCTTAGACATAATTGAAGTATCTGATAGCAGATAACTCTGCAGTTATGTCTACAACATGCAAGAGCACACTTGATAAAACATTAATAGAAAAATGGATGTTAACTGGGAGCCTGTTATACTAATACAGCACTCTAAAGCTATACACATACTAATAGATGCAAGTGTGGTATTTAACTGCAGATAAGTGTGGAATGATAAGTGCAACATGTAGAAATTTACCTGCCATAATGGTAATTGTGTAGCACAGTCTGTAAAATACATTTTAAAAAAAAACATGACTATTTGGTACACATGGTCCTGGGTTCAAGTACAGCTGTGTCTATCAATGAAAATACATGTATGTGGTTATCAGTATGATAAAGTGTGATATGTATGTCTGTCTCATCACCTATTTATCCACCCATAGCAGTACAGTTGGAATGTCTGCATCTATATTACAGAGGGCAAAGGCATACAGATAGGACCACTCTTATCTTACTCCTAGTTCAACAGGTAATGCAGTAGGCTGCATTTCCACTGGATGTTGAAGTGTGTACTGAAATTGTGCCCCAGTAATACCACACTGCAGCCCACAATGTTTTGCTGGTGATATCACAGACAACCACAGATGCACAAGTAACATACATATATGGTGGTTGAGCTACACGCAAGTGTTACCAGAGCACAGTCAACAGGGGAATACCATGTCATAACACGTGATCTGGCAGTTGTTCACCTGACTGACATCATGGTTAATATACACCTACCTGTTTTGTAGGACACACCAAGCATTTTGGCTTGCATTGTCTTACTGATACCATTGGCTGACACACTTAACTAACACAAATACCTTACTTCCCAGTGGGGTGGCTGCACTCAATCTGGCTCTGCCTATAAAACAAGGCTGCCACAGGTCCCACACTTACTCTTACAGCTTGTTGTCCTGCAAAGTGTTCACCCTTTCTGCTTATGCCTATTGCCTGCAGCATATCCTTAAGCTTCAGTCTGTAGCACACACATTTGTATGTAAATAGTAGTTGCTATGGACGTCCTCACTGCCATGATGCAGGATCTGTCCCCCACTGTTTCCCAACCCAACATAGAGAAAGGAGTTATAATGTACATTGAGGCCTTATATCTTGTTCAGCGATTACATGGGATTGGCTGATTATAATGCAAAACAGATGTGCTGGCTGCAACTAGCAGTTCAAAAGCAAAGATTGGTTCTGAAGCAATCACTCCCTAATAGAGAACCATGTTAAAAAGGCAAACAGCTAGCTAGGAAAAACATTGTGTATGAGAGTTACTTTTCATGGTCAACTCATTGGCACAGCATTTATATATTGGCATTGTTCAACAGAGGAGTATTGTACTCCATCAGGTATGTAACCATTTTGTTTCCAACATGATGCATATTTGTCCATGTACTTAGGGGGGAATGGTGGTTACAGCAGTAAGCCTTGCGTGGAACTGTACTTCTGACATGTCATTGATCTGTAGATGGGTTACACCTACAGATGAACTAGTGTACAGTACAGGTAGAATGCTTTTCTGTTAAATAGGTATACCACTCTCTGGGGAATTACAAGGGGGGTTTACACATACGGGCCACAGCTTAATGGACTTTTGTGTTGGTTGTGTGACCATAACAACAGCATCTGTCATGGCACAAGCAGGGATAGATGAGTACTGTTACTATCCTACTTGCATCCACACCCTTACTATGTTCACATGGTGTGAAATGTGAGATGTGTAACCAAACAGTGATTACTGGTAACCATCTGTTATTGCTGCATCTCTACATACTATATTGCCACATATGTGATCCTGACATATTTTCCCATTTTGCTGTCTTTCAGGAGATATGTATCCAAGATGCTGGGACCCTTTTACAGAGGCAAAAAATTAAGCTATTCAGGATGCCCTGCATCAGCATCACCAACTCCTGATGTCCAGGGTGAGGACAAACAGGGAAAAGCGGGCAGCATTGTGGGCTGACCTGGTTTGCAATGTGAATACCAATGGACACCAGAGCAGGACATGTGAGCAGGTGTGACACTGTGCCACAGATATGATAAATTCCACCCACAGAAGAGTAGGAGATGTAGCCAGGGATCGTAGTGTCACCAGTGGAGGGCTTGCAGCAAAACAACCACTGTCAGCCACAGAGGAATTCCTGGTGAATGTAGGAACAAAGGACAGCTCCCAGGCATCCATCACATGGCATGTTATGGATGTGGGTTCCACCATTTCCACACAAGAGGAGTGTCTAGGTACGCTTAGTTGGATAAGCACTGAAATACTGTAGCATTCAGTGTTTCACATTGTACATACTTTTATGTGGGTGGCAGTTATATTTTTTTGGGGGGTTAGTTGTAGTGTGAATCTCATGACCAGATTGTGAACTACATACCACGTAACATAATATGTACTGTAAATGTAAGATCTGTGGATGTATTAATGTGCCATAGTGCAACATGGGTTGCTGTTTACATTACCTGTCCCTCAATTTTGCACAGGACTGTCAGGAATCATAGACAGCCATGATCCTGCTCCTGGTAAGCATAACACTATTGTGATACAGATGTAGATTGAGTGCATTGTACTTGCTAAATTGTCATCCCAGGCCTGCTGGCTAGATTGATGTACTGTCTGAATGATTGCCAACCTCACAGAGTTTTACCAATGTAGCATAGTTTACAGTCATACCTATGCCTTGTAGTTGTGACCACACTTATAAATTTGCAGTATTTGTACAACAGTTCAGATTGCCTTATGTGTCAACTGTGCAGACTGTTGACAAATGTCAGCAGTGTACATCACTGTTACTCATGAGATTCTTGAATAAGGAGCATATTATTTACAAGCAACTACAGAAGGTTTTTAGAAAGTAATGTCCTCAGGTCCTGGTATATGAGGGTGTGGGTTAAACAAGTCTGTAATACTGACAGCATTGTATACAGATTGACATATATTGCAAGATAGTACTGTAGAGCATAGTAGTGCATGTACTAATTTGCCACTTTTCCCTTTTTATCACAGATGACCAGGGGTGTTGGTGTCTGTCCACCTCACAACCTGATGTCAGTGTCTCTTCAGACTCTGATGATGATGGTGGCCAAAGTGAGGCATGGTGGGGTTGTAGGGGCTGAATGTGTGACAGGAGCTGACATCCCTCTTTGGCCTCATTATCACTGTGCACAGTCAGTATGCCTATGCATACCCTGTCCACTGAGGCCATAGATATTGAACAGTTGGGGGGGCATTGAACAGGAAAGTGTGGGTACTATGGCTGCAGTGAGTATTGATACTGGCCATAGCCAAAGAGATGGTGAAGTATCACACAGGTGGATTGATAGAGGTGCTCATAGGAGCTCTGCTGTCTTTCCACCACATGTTGCAGGTGTCCCATCATGTGCCGCTCGGAGTATGTTTAGGGCCATCATGGAGGCACAGGCATGTTCCAAAGGACCTCCAGATGAATGTTCAAGGTTTTGGATGCAACACAGTCTGACATCTGTGACTGCACTGACCGCATTGCTGATACCCTGGATCAGCTGACTGATGCAGTGGAAAGACAGTGGTCTGAGAGAGAGTTTGCATATTATCTGTCTTGGAACAGTCTTTGTCTGTGATGGAACATCTGGGTGGAGTTAAGTGTCATACCCATGGATGTAGTTCAGCAACTACATCAGCTGAGAGTTCAAGTGGCCATGCTCACTCATGCTCCCATAGTGGCAGTACATCTAGCACCTCACAGACAAGTTTGCTATCCACACCAAGACATGGCAGGCCATGGGATTGTGGTCCTGGGCATTCCTGTCGAGGACATGGTCCCAGCAGATAGCAGTTACCCTCAGGTAGTAACGTCTCTTCTGACCTTGGGCATGGAGGTGCCAGTGCAGCTCCTGGCAAAGGCAGTTCCCATGTTCAACAGCAGAGATGGTGAACTGGCAGTTCTGCTATGCACAGTTCAAAGCTGTCCAACATACAGTCACATAGGGCTAGCACTGAGCTTGAATGTGTTCACGCAGACACTCACTCACCTCTGTCACAGTCAGGTCACCTGCAGACACACACAGCACATTCCATGGTCCATCTTGCCTGCATCCCTTCCTGACTCATACACATGCTTGCAAACCTATTGGGTCAGCCTAGGCCTCCTGCACAACCTCACAACACCCTGTGCAAGTGATGATACCAGTGCCACATCCCTGTCATCCTTGTCATTGATGCAGGGAAATGAAGCTATGTGTCTGATGCACATAGTGACTACCTAACTTGCTACGTATTCCTTTAATCCACTGTTGCCTTTCACATGCTACATGTACTGATCTCTGACAGACCTTGTCTGCTGGTGGTTGTACTGAGTACACCACATTATATTGTGTAGATTAAGTTGGATGATGTTGTAATGGCTGTATACTTAGAAAATGTATGGTGCATCATAGAACTGTTTATGTTTCAGATTCCAGTTTTTTTGGGACACATCTATGCCTACAGTGCTACAATAAACTTGCAACCATCAGAGCACAGGAAGGAATGTCAACACAGAAGCAAAATGTCTTTACAAAGATAAAGCAGTCAAGGTGCATAGCTCCAAAAATTCATGTGTGTATCACAGGCTAACATGGATAATGGCATCATGCAGCCTACTCCTGCATCTGTAATCTCTGACATGATGTGGTTTCCTTGGGAAGTGCAGGCAGGGTTCTGGGGGATGACACATCTACAGGCTGTGACATAAGAGATGCACCATACAACACTGTGTCCATTAGATATTTGTCCTTATCCAGTTATGATTGCCTTGTTCTGTATCCCATTGTGTTACTCACACATGATGTGTGTCACTGGACAAGTGTGGTTCACATGGATGGGGAGCTGTTACATGTAGTGTGTAGTGTCATGGTTACATGCTTGTCTACCCATTATGGCCTATGTATACCAAAGTCAAGGTGCAGCTGCGTACAACAGTTACATCCCATACTAGTCCTTTCTTGGATGTCGAGGTGGCTCACAGTGGGACCTGACAGCTCCCTGTATGGCAGCCATACACCTCCCCTTCAAAGCATGTAGTGGGCAAAATACACAGTTTCAGCCTTGACACAGTCTGCATTGGACATGTTATGTACGCTGAGTATTGAGTTACAGTGGGACCTCTCTGGCTGTTACAGGTGTCAGATATGCCTGTGTACTTACATACTGCAGGTTTCATTACTCTCAGTGATAGGTGTGATGAGTGCCACATAGAGTGTAACAATGACATTCTGGGATTTACATGTCATACCTTTATCTATATGTTGTACAACAGTGCATGAAGTCCCACATCTTACTGACCAGTGAAAGTCAAAGGCTACATCACTCTCTGTGTCCATAAGTCTCCACCTACCGTGTCAAATGTTGGAGGTATGCAAACAATAGTATTGTGCATACCTTGGCATGTAGTATTTATCAATGGCACTGATAGCAACTGAATGCGTGTGTCAGCCCATCCTGGGTAACTGTTGGTTCTGTGTGTGAAACATTGACAGTCCCTTATTTGCAATCATCTGCAAATTTAGCTAGTCTGAGGTCACTTACAGTGGCCCTGACTGCAGAGAAGGGAATGGCTAGGAGGAGTAGTCCCAGGAATGATGTGTGTGGGTAGTCCACTGGTGACTGGGCTCATTGTACCGCTGGTCTACAAAATCCTATCTTCCCAGATAATGACTGTCAAACACTTGGGTATCCAACAGCTGACATGCACATTTGTAAAACACCTCTACAGTGTGTCCACAATGCCTGATGGCCTAATCTTGACGAATTTGTTGTTGGGCATCGTTGGTAGATGAAGTGACTCATTTTCCCCTCATACATCACAGTCTGTAACAATCAATGCAGTCCAAAGCTTAAGGCAGTCATGATCTGACCTTGCACAACACAAACTGGGCTTGGGCCAGTGTCTCCAAGTGAACTACATTGTTACTAATCATTTCCATGGTAAGTGTTTTCATAGCTGTAAATGTGCAGCTATGTATTGACTTTAATTCCAGCATAGTTTCCAAGTAGGTAGTCTACCAACATGTCTGTGTCTGTTGAGACCATAGTCAAGTGGGGGGGATTCATAGATACACCCTGAAAAAGGTAAGGAGGATCTCATCACACAGTTATCCCACAGCTGCACACCACTCAAGCAGTGTGTACTGCACTGACACAATTACCTTGTGAAGAATGCTGACAAGATGGGAGTCCCCAGAATTGCTGGCGCCTGGCTACTACAACTGCTTGTCTCAGCACAAACACTCTCTCCTGGGATTCCATGCCCTTACACTTTGTCTCCCACCAAAAGCAAAATGTTACTACCAAACTCCACATGAGGTGCAGGCCACAGCCTGTTTGTTCATCCGCATAGTTGTCCCACTTCATGCAAGGCTATGTAACCTTGACATACCCTTTACCAGGTAAAGGCCTTGAGTAGCAATCAGAGTAATCATTACAGTGTGGCATGTATTATGCCTAGTATTCCAGGATTCTTGGGTTTCAGTAGAGTAATGTATGGATGGTGAGTTGGAGCACAGCTGCAGTGCCACACTGTGATGTACACTGTCCCATGACATACACGTGCAAGGTAGCTTGGGCAAGCACCACAGTGGCAGCAATCCCTGTTAGGTCAGAGTGTCACAGCAGTTCATGCAGCCTAACCATTATCAGCTTCATGGTGCATGTCTGCATGCCATGGGTCCAAGGCATACTGCAGAGAGGTGACCACCTTTGGCCAAAGTGTGTGTACCCACACTTGTCCTATCTATGTCATACTGTAAATTCTTGGAACTGGAAAACATGTTTGTATTCCACATCATGTCGCACAACATCCAGTGTGCTGTCTAGTAGCCTGACAGGCAGTGAAGACTAGCAAGGCCAGAGTAATGACTGCATAGTTGAACAATTTCTCTTTGTATGCATGGACATCCACATCTTCACTGCAAGGTGTGCCACCTGTACAACTGCATAAACTTGGCTGAAGCTGACAGGAGGACAAAAAGCACCTGGAAGCACAGCCAACTGGAAACAGTCATACACTCACCCAATTATGTCACTCTCCCACAAGAGGGTCTTCATGAACATATGCCTATTTGCATACTCATGGCTGTAACCCTATACAAATGTGTATGTAGTATCATTTCCATCGGTAACAGCAATATTCCTGATAAGTAGCACTTCATTAGCCACACCTGATGTACATACATAGGGGTGATAGACATTGGCACTCAGGCCTGGCCTACTTTACCATAGATCACCATGTCTCCGTAGGGATAAGACGGGTAGTAGATCATGCTCATGTCATTAGTGAGGACACTGGCACTTGATAATGCTGTGTTTATAATCTCTGTGTGCTCTTCCATCAGCATGCCAATATTTCACTGCAATGTCCATATTCTCAAGTACCTTTGCAAGAACCAGTGGCAATTGGACACAACACAAATTTCCTCACAAGGTAACTTCAAGTCCCCAGCATATGACATACAGGGATCGTGTGCAATTACTGTTATTGTAGTTTGTGTCATATAGACCACTCAGAAGTGGTCTCTGTCTTGTATACAGAGGAAAGTGTGACCCTGCTGTATTGGACATGATGCAACTCTGTGAGTGGAACGGTACATTTATTACCCGCTGTAAGGACATAAGATAATAGGATTGAAGAAGTTACTATGCTATTGACCCTGAGGCTCTTACAAGCCTGGCCAAGAGTTTAGTCTATGTTCCAACATTTTAGCACCTGATGCCTCTGTCCAGCAGGGACATAGGTGGAATCCTAGGGGTGTATTTTCTGTTCCTCATCCAGTTATCCAGGTTGCGCTTACAATGGGTTAATGAGGTAATCAGCTTGATGTTGAGAGAGTCTATTCCACATAAGGGGGAGTCTCTGGGACACAAATCATTTCCCACCAACAAGTCCTATTGATGTCACAGACCAGATTGAGGTCACACGTGTGGGTTACTCAAGTGGAGCTTGACTTGTGGATATGCAGCAGTCTCATCAAAGCAAGGTGTGAGATTGCTGTGCATACCAGACAGAGGCCACTTCTGAGGAGTCTGTATGAGACTTAGTAGAAGGACAGGGCTTTTAGCCTATAGGTTCGTAGGTTCATAGGTAGGTGCTAGGCTATCTGCCCGAAGGCATTTATAAGCCTAGCTGGAATTGTGTTGGCTTTCGCCGCCCCCTTAGATTAGTTCCCTGTGCCTCTGTCCATGTTTGTGTGTGTGTGTGTGTGTGTGTGTGTGTGTCTGTGTGTCTGTGTGTCTGTGTGTGTGTGTGTGTGTGTGTGTGTGTGTGTGTGTGTGTGTGTGTGTGTGTGTGTGTGTGTCTGTGTGTGAGTGTGTGTGTGTGTGTGTGTGTGTGTGTGTGTGTGTGTGTGTGTGTGTGTGTGTGTGTATAGATTTATATATATATATATATATATATATATATATATATATATATATATATATATATATATATATATATATATATATACTGTATATGGAGAGTGAGATAATGACAGTCAGATATGTATACATATAAGTTTGTACCTGTAGACATATCTATATATGACAGGTCATTTTGAGTGGGGAGCAACAGACTTTCGCTATACTTAACTAAGTGTATGAGCATGCCCAGTGGGGGTTTTGCTAGTTATAACCTGACTCCAGCCCACACCTACCTGTACTCCAGTCCAGGATTTGTGTGTTACACATAAAATATGACATCTGTACCTGTTTCTGCACTTATGCACACCACTGAACTTGGCTACAACTTTTTTCAGTTGTGTGATGTAATTAATATGTTACAAAGGTTAATAATATTGCAACACACACAAGACCAGTGTTCTGTAAAACAAAAAGTAATACTACCTGACATCCAAAATAAGTGGGTATGTCTAGATTAGAACCCTGAGCACCACTGCATAAGCTAATTGCCCAAGTCCTTTGAGCCACACAGGCTGTTTGACAGACATCAAACATTCATCACACATTCAACTGCAGACATACATACATATATAGTTATTTGTGCGTTAAATGTGATATAGAATACATGATCAATTTCTTTGTTACTGTCCTGAGACTGCCTGGCATGCTACTATACCATTGTTGAGGTTGTGTTATAGCAGTTTCAAGGAAATACCTCTGTGTTTGGGGTAGTGGAACACCACCACTTGATCTGCTGGGATACACAGTAGTCTGGTTATAATGTCACCCCACTGTCTAACATCTTCCTTGACAGATGTAGCAGTAATCAGTTGCAGAAGGTCTGCACAACTATTCCACACATGAAGCCTAATGAATACTCCTGAAGCCCCATGTGGATGTGATTTTTGTGCAAGTATCCCACTATATTTACTTGCATAATGTACCAGATCCATACATACAATGCCATATCATGATAATCTTTACATGTACTGTGGAGGTTACAGACTTACCTTGAAAATGCAGCAGTTGACACAACCATAGTTCAAGACTGACTCTGTCTGATACAAGCAGTACACAGCCAATACATGAGTAAGTACAGGATGCGTGGGTTGCCTGCCATCATTTTTAATTTCTGTATGTGAGTAGGAGTAATGTGTCAGTCCCTAGGGCCCTAGGTTGTCAGTGAATGTGCTATGTGTTGCCTCTTAGCAAAGGACAGAGCATACTAAGCATGCCTACGTCTGCCTACAGGAACATTAGCAGGGGGTTCTTCATCTGAGTCCTCCTGTGACTGTGGCTGTGGTAACCTAGGTACTGGCAGGGGGGGCTGTGTATCACTTCCCTTTGCTGCTCTTGCTGCAGCTGTTTCCACAGGATCATATTGTGTAGCATAGCACATACTGTGAATATATGTGCACATGTGGCTGGAGAATATGGCAGGGCTCCACCAGATATGTCTAGCCACCGGAACCATGACTTCAGCAGCCCAAACATATGCTCTATGGTGTTCCTAGTTTGTGCATGTGCCTAATTTTGGCATTCTTCTGTGGGTGTGTGTGCATTTCTGATGGGTGTCATCATCCATGGTCCCAGGGAATAGCCAGCATCCCCCCCATTATTAATTGTATAAAAGCTGATTGTACAATGTCAGACATTCTAAAACAATGAGTAAGAAGGTCACTGAAAAAACAATCAGTGAAAACAAAATGAAAATTCCAGCAAAGCTAGAACTTCCAATAAGTGACCTCCCAAACCTCTTGTATCAGAGGCACATGGGATATATGCAAATGAGCCTTATGAACATCAGGTGTTTCAGCTAATTGGCGATTCTGAATGTCCATGACTTGTTTTGTCGTTTTACTGGACAATTTCAGACCAATAAAGCCAAACCCCACTAGCTGTGGATATGCATATTTCAGCCTTGTTATGACCACGTCATCACAGCACAAGAAGAGTGTTTGACTAAGCATTAACACAGAGCAGTTATACCCAGCTGATGTCCATTGTCAGACATTGTAAACAATGAAAGGAAAAAAGTTTGTATATTTTTTTTTAAGCAAAAGCAATAATTATGGGAAGTATTAATTACTTTATTGATATAACTTTACTATTTGTGTGTTTATATATATATATATATATATATATATATATATATATAGTTATATAGTTGCTACATTTGTTT
This sequence comes from Protopterus annectens, assembly GCF_019279795.1. Lineage (NCBI taxonomy): Eukaryota > Metazoa > Chordata > Ceratodontiformes > Protopteridae > Protopterus > Protopterus annectens. Next base: position 516,734,916 of record NC_056727.1, on the reverse strand, counting down.
TTTTCTGTTTCTAATTATTTTTTTAAATATAGATTTTTGTTATAGTTGTACACACATACACAACCACAACCATATTTTATATCAGTATATGACACTTAGCCATATATTCATATAGTTGAGATGAAGACTATCGACAAAAAATGGTCACGCAAACAAAAACATCTAAACTTAAAAAATGAAATTAAAACAGTCCAGTTTGCATTCTGCAGACCCTACTCCCCCTGCTAATTATATATACCAACTTTGAGATTCAGGGTCTGCCTTAAGTGAAGTGGTGCCTAGGCAAAAGGGCTTCATAGCACCCCATATACCACCTGCTGCCCCCATCCTGGTCTCTTTACACCATCCAGTTTACTGAAAAACCACCCCTGCTAGATGGCACCCTAGGCAGCCACCTAGTTGGCCTATGCCTAAAGCTGGCTATGCCGGGATTTATTTACATGTGGGGAAAGGGCACACTCTCTGATTTCCACTGTTCATGATTTAGCAGCAAAACAAAGCTGGGAATGTTCATTTACCTGATTTTCATACTATTTGACACCTATATAAAATTAACCTTTTATTGTTTTAAATATGAGAAAAGCAATGTATTCTGATGAAGTAAGTCAAAACACTTATTTCCATCTTTACCTTAAAATATGTTTTGATATTAGCATTTACTGTGACTCAAAGTTTTAGGCTGTTGCTACCTTACCTGGGAGTAAGCAGAGATTTTACTGGTTTAAATTATTTCAATAAAATGGAGCTTTACAAAGATGTATATAGTATTCTCGGTAACAGAGCCTTACCTTTTCACAAAAGGAATCTGTCAGTTGGCAACTCAGACCTGGAAAGAAATACATATAAGCAGTAATAATTCATGCATCAGTTTTAGTAAGTAGACCTGACTTATTGTATGCTTTTTGCCATTATGTATTTGGGAATCTATATCATATCGGATTGACGCCATGTGACCATTTTACTTGGGCTTTATTGTTGATATTTTAGTATGTATTTTGCATTTGTGCAGTGTTTTGCTTTAATGTATTGTGTTTCTAAAGGAGTATTCCATTTACCATGCCTAGATCTAAGGCTGGACTGGAATGGATAACAGATTTCATTGTTGCATAAATAAGAATCAAGTTGCTCATAGATCAACTTCTTAACAACACACACACACACACACACACACACACACACACACACACACACACACACACACACACACACACAAACACACACACATGCACATCTTAACTTGGTCTGGCTGGCAATGTGCTTTCCTTTGTTATGGGGACTGTTTATCTTTTCTGAATGCGTATGTTTAATACATTCATGATTTGTAAAGTAGTTTTGCATATTTTAACATGAGTGGATTGCTATTTCTAATGCATATGAGTACATTTTTTGACATTTTACTTTAATTGTTTCCTGTTCCTGCTGTAATGGTTTATTTCACATATGTGGACTGTGAGTAGTTTATTCAAGCATTTTAAATACATTTTTGTAGGACTTTTTGTGTTCGTCATCAACTTTTTACATTTTTTACTATAAATGTGTTCATTTTGTGTTGCAAACCCAATTACAGCTATGATGGATTTTATGCACATTTAGCAATGTTGTGATTTCCCCTGCTAAAAGACTTCTCAAGATGGTGACAGTTGGTTCTGTGATTATTTTCTCTGGATGGTTTTATGATACTTTACTGTAATGTGTCATTCTGAAAAGTATGTTTTTTTTTCTTGGTACTGCTTTTTGTCTGGTCAGGCTTGGAGTTCTAGTGTGGATGTTTCATATGCATTTGCAAAGAATATTGACCAATCAGATTGCTATTTGTCTAAGTATCAGGTCTCTTAGTGCAGGTTATCTAGACCTCATATTCAATAACAGGTATCAACAATTCAAAATCTGCCAGATCTTGAAGAATCATTTAGGAGGGAGGAACCATCAAATGCAAAGATACTAAATAAAAAAGCAAATCAATAAATAATAACAATAAACACCAAAAACACACACCCCAAAGTTAAATATAGTACTAAGTCTGCATAAAGTAATAATAAGAATGAAATTAGGCAAAACAGAAATTAGAACTGTTTCACAAATGAAACATACTTTACAGTAATAAAACCAGTAAGGGGCCATGTTTACTTGTATTATCTAATTAAGAGTCAGGAAAGAAACCCAGAAATGTGTAATCTCTACCAGTAAGAAATAATACAGTGTGGAAAGGGACTGAAAGTGAATAACATGAACACAAATTCAGCATTCCCCTCATAAACAGAAAACATCCACTCAAACATACACTTCAAATAACATAGACACAAATGTAATAAAAAGAATCTGCCTGAACTGTTTTGGGGCTTAAGAGCTACATTTGAAGATATAGTATATAAATGTAAAATTCTGCATGAAAACTATCAGTAAAACACATGATGACCATAGAAACCCAATTAAATAAATCAACAGGTGACTTAAGAAAAATTAAGACTCTGGATAGAGAATTATTGTTTACCTATAAGTACTTATGAGTTTCTGGGATTTACACCAAATTGATTAAATTTTCAAATATTTTTATCATGCAACAACCATGCTTCTACTAATCTGACTTAAAAATGAATGGCAATATCTACTGCTTATGTATCTATCTATTCTTGGAGATGCCAATAAAATGATACCTTCTTTTGAATATTTCTGAGACTGTGTTGTCTAACAAAACTGTGCAGTTCTGTTCATCTGGACTCATTCATCTGTTAGAACTTAGAGGAGGTATCTATTCACAAATTTGACTATAGAAAAGCACACAACTGTTTGAAAGAAGGACAACTTAAATGACTACCCTGAAAATGTTGTACCAAAATTTCACATATTTAATGTTCTGACACCGTACAGAAATCAGTTAGTTAAAATGGATGGGAGATCTTGTCAAAGGAAAAACAACTTCAAAAAGATCAACACATGGCAGGCTCAGGTTAAGGCACTTTAATCTTGCAGCAAGGAGACAAAAACGTGCTAATACAGAGTTTGTCTAACTAGAATCAGGAAGTGAAGCCATTCTTATACATTTCTTACAAGACATTGCCTACTAAGCTGACGTAATAAATCACAAGTTCTTTCAATATTATTTCATAGCAGCTGTTTGTCCATGATTTTCTGCTGGCATATCAAGTTTAAAAAAAAACTTCCTAAGAAAAACAACGTGGCCTTGATGACCACCGGTCAGATACAACTTCTCACTATGCAATGTTACCATTCAAGGTACTATGGCTAATTCGAGCACAAAGCAAGTACAGATTATAGCTCATTTCTTCAAGCAGTCTTTGTTCGATGTATCTTTCTTTTCTGCAGCTGTGCATGTTCTCATAACACGAACAGAGCTGATTGTTCAAGTTCAATAACATTATAGAAAACAGTATTGTTCTATTCATTATTTTCCTGACCTAGCAGATAATCACATGCTTCTCAGTAAGTTTCCAAAAGGCATAAACATGAATTTTGCTGTGCTAGCAAATACTAGGTCAGAGAGCATCTTGCAGTTTCAGAAAGCATATTGCAGTTTGAAAAGCATCTTGTAATTTTGTACAAAACTAAGCTGTACATAAAATAGAATGAAATGTGTTAACTCTTTTAGCTTCTAATAAGCACTAAACATATACATTAATATATATTTTTCTAACATTTCCCCCGTTAATACTTTTTATTCTATTTTCAAAAGCGTAAACAGTTTGTTTCTTCTCCTAACCTCTTTCTGTTCAGAATTTGCAGTTAAGAGAGTCATTCAGTTTAAATTTATGAAAGTGTTTCATTTTTCAGCAGTTCTTCAATTTCAGTACTTTGATACAAAGTTTCAGAAACTGACATGTCTATGAATTTTTTGATTAATCTTTTCATGCAGGGAATACCACAACAAACACACACTCCTAGTAGGAGTAATCCCACACAAATGGCAATCAGGATGTTCATTAGGATGCTACCCCACCCCCCAAACAAATTCTGGAAAAAATCCGTCAGTGGATTTGAGCCTGGTTTGGTCATGGCCAACACTTGCTGAATCACCTCAAGATGGTCGTTTATCTCATGCTGGTTGTCGGGAATATATGAACAGCACTCCTCTTTTATGAAAGCGCACATACCACTTTTCGCCGCTAGGGTGAAGTCAAGAGCCATGCGGTTTTGAAGCACCACAGTTCTCATAGCATTCAGTTCATCAGTTACTAATGCGAGAGCAGAAAAAGTTGCATTGCTCATTACTTCGAGAAGTTTAGACAGTTTTCTCAGCTCCCAAATCGATTTCACTGTGCCATATGCAGGGGCTATACCTGCCCTTGATATAATAGTGTCACTCAAGTCCATGTGTGTCACTTTATCTTTGTTTTTCATGGAGTTATGGTTTCTGCAGCCTGCTTCGATTCATCCCATTGGATTCTCAGGTCTCTTGATTGGATTTCCAGGTTTCTTGGTGACCTCTCTGACATTTCGAATTCTTCCCTGAGGTAAAACTGCAGTGCGTCGTATGGCTGGAACCAGGTAACCCAAAAAACAACTGCCGGACCAATTCTCAGGTAACCATTTGTATGCCTTTTTCCCACACACAAAATAACAATTCTCTACTTTAGAATTAATATATACTTGCCCTGCACGAAACATTTTCTTATCAATGATAGATAGTTGTTTAAAAAGAACAGGATTATGTTGTACTTCATCAACTGTTTTGTGCATTAATTCAAAATATGAGTCATAGTTTGTATCACAAATATAACCTGCATTATTAGCTTTGATCTAACATTTGTAAGGAACAGTCACATTACAATTGCTCCAACCCACCTGAACAGTATCATTTTTGTAAAAACATACAATTCCCTTTTGTGTAACAGGCAGGTACAATGCTATTTTGTCTTGTGATTTCACAGTCGTAGTATCAAAAATCAAATTTTCCCTGGTCTCATTGACTCCTAGGGGGACAGCAGTCATTAACAATCCCCGTATGCTGTTGGTATAGCTGTGCAAATCCAGCAATTTGAAACATTAAAAGTTTCAGCATACACATATTTAATTGCTTGGTAAGTGTTAAAGTTCGGATGCCAGTCTATGAGTAATGTATCTCGTTTATTCTCTTCAGCTCGTGTGGCTGGAAAAAGGAAAGGCCACAGCAAAAAGATTAATGTTATCAGTATAGTTAACAGAATGATCATGCAATACTTTTGAGGTTGTTCTGTATTTGTATTTGCTCCGTATCGGGTCATTTTGTTCTTGTGCAGCAGTAGCAAGTTTTTTGTCCAGTTCAAAGTTTTTAACCAGTTTACAGTGTGTCAGATGAATCCAGGATGCTCGCTCTGCGATCTTGACTGCAGTGGGTGTTGACAGTAGCACTTGGTATGGCCCTTCCCACTTCGGTGATGTCCAATTTTTTCTCTTGATGACTTTCACCGAGACCCACGTGCCTGGGACTACTGCTGCTTCTCATGGTCTGGTTTGTTCTTTATCTGAAACAGAATTTAACTGAAAAAGTTGTTTATTACTTAACAGTCATCTCATGTATTCTGCGAGTGAACTGTCAGCCACCTGGTCTGCAGGCATGAGAGGTTTCCATTGAGGTATATAGTATGCCCTCCCAAATAATTTTTCAAAAGGAGTTAACCCCTTTGCATTCAGAACAGTTCTCATGCTCAACAATGCCAGAGGCAAGCAGTGCACCCAGTTATTTTGTGTCTCACTAATTAATTTCCTAAGTTTATTTTTCAAAACCCCATTATGCCTCTCTGCTAGTCCTGCAGATTGTGGGTGGTATGCACAATGGTTCTTTAAGGAAATTCCGAAATATCGGCTCAACTGTTGTATAGTTTGATTTACAAAGTGTGTGCCATTGTCACTGTAGATTTTTTCCGGTATGCCAAATCTACGAATAATTTCTTTAACAAGGACTTTTGCAACAGTAGCTGCATCTGGATTTTTGGTCAGAAAAGCTTCCACCCATTTGGAAAACATATCTATAATGACAAGACAATACTTCTTATTTTCGCATTTGTTCAGTTCTATGAAATCCATACAGATAGTATGGAATGGGTACAGTGGTGCACGGAAACTCCCTTGTTTAGGCTTCAATGCCCCTTGTGTATGATGCTTGTTACAAACATGGCATGCTGCACAAAAATTTTTTGTGTAGTTTGTAAATCCATATGCTGTGAACACTCGGTTCACTAACTGTACCATCCCCCCTGTTGAGACATGGCACTGCCCATGGCTCAACAAAGCTGCATATCTAAACAAATTAGACTGTAAAATCAGTTTTCCTTCTTTGGAGATGTATAGCCCTTTCTCGAGAATTGCTCCTCGTTTTATCCATTTTTGTTTTTATCTACAATCTACAATCTACAATGTATGTACTGCACCTGTGTACTATGTATGTATTCTACCTACATTCCAAAGTTCAGCTGTACACCACAAATCTATTACTTACCTTTATTTTTAAAATTAATATCTTTTTTGATTGTTCTCTCCACTGTAACTGTTTGTGCCGCATACCACTGTAAAAACATGTCTCTTGTAATTTGTGTGTATACTGATTATGTCTGAATAACTAAATGTGTCTGTAATTTTTCTTTGTGGAGCTTTTCTCCCCGGGCCTCTGCTGAAAAAGGGCCTTTTTGGCTCAGTCAGACACCCCCGGTTAACAAATGTAAAATAAATAAAATAAATTGTTTTTCTACTTTTGTAGTAAGTGTCTGCATTGTTTTCAACATTTCTAAATCTAAAATCTCAGAAGGTTGTAATTCCTCACTCAAAAGAAATACTTCTGAAGCTGAAGCTGCCTGTTTTGCATCTGTATCAGCTCTCGCATTACCTTTTGAAATCCTATCCTGTTGCTTGGTATGAGCTACGCATTTACAAATAGCTACTTTCTGAGGTAACTGAATAGATTTTAACAAATCTAAAATAAACTGCGCATGATTAATCGGTTTGCCAGTAGATGTTATCATTCCTCTATTTTTCCACTGTTGCGCAAAAACATGTACAGTAGAAAAAGCGTACTGGCTGTCAGTAAAAATGTTTACACATTTACCCTTTGCTAAGGTACATGCTCTTGTCAAGGCAATCAATTCTGCTGCTTGTGCAGATAATTTGTGTGGTACAGATTTTGCTTCTAAAATTTCAGTATCAGAAACTACTGCATACCCTAATAGGTTCTGCCCTGTAGGACCCCTTCTGTATGAGCCGCCCACGTAATATGTCACCTCGGCATCATCCAAGGGAACATCCGTTAGATCTTTTCTAGGCAGTGTCTTTTGCTCAATCTCCTGCAGGCAGCTGTGTGGTGTGTCATCCGCATGGGTCGGGAGGAAGGTAGATGGATTCAAAGTTGTACATCGTTCAATTGTCATATGAGGTTGGCTCAAGAGTATAGTCATACAGGAGAGATGTCTAGCAGGAGAAAGATATGCTACTTTTTCTTGCAGTAAAATAATTGCAACTGCATGAGGCACTCTCAATGTGAGAGGGTGGAACAACACTACTGAGGCCAAAGCCTGTACTTCCATTGCAGCTGCGACTACTACTTGTACTCAGTGGGGCAGGGATCGCACCACTGGGTCCAGCTGTGATGAATAGTAAGCTATGGGGCGTTGCTTGTCCCCATGTTGCTGTGTTAACACTGATGTCATATAACCTTGCTTACAATCTACAGTTTGGAAAAAACGTTTATGATAGTTTGGTAATCCTAAAACTAATGAGGATGCTATCAATTGTTTTAGTTTGCAGAAAGCTGATTCTGCTTCTGGTGTCCATTGTAATAAATCTTGTGCTGCCATAGGTTTCTTGTATATCAAGTTGGTGAGTGGAGCAGACTCCATGGCATAGTTTGGAATCCAACTCTGACAGAAATTAGTCGTACCCAGGAAGGACATCATTTCCTTCTTGGTAGTCGGTTTGGGTGCTTGTAAAATTGCTATTTTCCTATCTTCGTCTAATGTTCTGCCTTCTTTTGATATTACATATCCCAGGTATTTAACTTGCTTTCTCCAAAGCTGCAACTTGTTTTTGTTTACTTTATGTCCTTGAGTGGCTAAAAATTGTAGTAATGCTAAGGTATCTTCTCTGCATTCTTGCTGGGTGGGGGCTGCCAGCAGGATGTCGTCTACATAAAGTAAAATCTGACTGCCTCTTGGTGGGCTAAATCCCACCAAGTTGCTTGCCATCTCTTGTGCGAATATTGTTGGACTTTCACAATACCCCTGTGGTAGTCGCGTATATGTATACCTTTTCCCCTGAAATGTGAATGTAAACCAATGTTGGCTGTCAGGGTGTATCGATATCGAAAAGAACTCATTGCTAATATCTACCACAGAAAAATACTTCTGTTGAGGCTTCAAATCTTTCAATAGGGTGTGTGGATCTGGTACCGTAGGTGCTCTAGGTATTACTGCGTCATTTACAGCTTGTAAATCTTGGACCATACGCCATTCTCCATTTGCTTTCCTGACAGGAAATAAGGGTGTATTACATGGTGAATCGGGAGATTCTACCAGTACTCCTTCCTTAAGTAAAGATGCTATTATAGGTTTGATTCCTACTTCTGCATCTTTCCTTAAGGGATACTGTCTCTTCTGTGGTCTAAATGCTGATTTTGGCATAATAGTAACTGGTCCTGCTGTACGAATGAGTCCTACATCTGATTTTCCTGTTGACCAGAGAGTTTCTGGTATTCTCTGTAAGGCATTTTCTTCCTCTTCTAGTAAGAGTGCTAATCAGCTGTCCTCGCTAGACTGCAAGTGTACAGCTGGGTGTGTATGTGTTATCCAATTTAACTTCTGCTTCTGTACTCCCTGTTCTGACAATTCTAACTCTGTCTGTTTTTCCCATTTTGTGACTATTTCCCCTAGGTCTGCCCATTTCACATTCTTGTCCTTAGTTAAACTAACATGTGGTAATCAATTAGATTTATAGAGTGTAAAGAATTACTGGGGCAATGAACAGCTAACTACACTGTTCCCTTCTGTGTCCTAGTACAGATTACATAATACTAATCTGTTTGCATGGTTTTTAAACAGTTCTTGCTCATATTCCTTATCAGGTCCTAGTGTGCTACAATAATACAGAGTACAGTGCAACAAATGCTGTTTATCAGTGTCAAGGGAGGGGGACTTACTGATGGCTACGTTCATCAGTTCTTCGGTTACTGCCCCTGGACCAGTTGTGACCAAGTCCTGGCTGTACCAATAAAATGTTTCGCCCTCCAGTCGCACCACAAAAGTATCCATTTGTCACTGTGCTTCCATACCCTGCATAGTTGGAACTACTGCTATGCCAAATATCTGCATAAGATCTCTGCCCAAAAGGTTTACTGGGCATTTTGCAGAAACAACAATTTTGCTTTTCTGGGTCATCCCTGAAACAGGGTCAGTTATTGCTATGTTATGGGAGAGTGGCTCCCGATACATCTGTCCATTAGCTGCTTTCACGAATATGTAATCAAATGATTCTGAATTTTCTGGTAGTTTGGAAGGATGTATCAGGGTCCGTGATGCCCCTGAGTCTCACAGGAATTTTACTTCCTTCCCCTCTACCAGAAGTGAAACTTCCAGTTTTGTGTCTGCTAAATAGAGCTCTAGGCTCAATAATGTTAAGTCTAAAATCTCACTTTCTTCACCATCTGCGATTTCTTGCACTTCCTCTATTTCTTCTATCACATTCTCTACTCCCTCTATCACATTTGCATTTGTCTTTTCTCGGTTACTCCCTTCCAGTGATTCTTGACTATCATATAGTCAGTCCTCACCCTCCTTATCTTCCATGGCTACCTTTTTGTTTTGATTGTAATCCCTTGCTAAATGTCCCTTTTTTCCGCATTTAAAACATTCACCCCTTTTCTTTCTCTCTTCAAACTCCTCTGATCGTTTATCAGATTGTTTGTTTCCCTGGGCATTTCTCTTGCCCTTTTTCCCGGACTGTACTACATAAACTTCTGCTCCATGTTCTACAGAAAATACTTGGGCTTTCTTTTTCTTTTTACTGTTAAAATGCCTTTCGGTATGTCTAGCATATTCAAGTAGTGACTGTAATCTACTTGTACAATGGTCGACCATGTGCTTTGTGATAAAGCTGCTTACAGGCAAGATACTGCCTTTCAAAAATGCATTCTTTAGCTGTTGCTCATACGGGGAATCATGTGTTTGGTCTTCAGGTACCTGCATTCCACAGTGGTTATTAAAACACTCTAATAATCTAGCATAATATCTGTCAACAGTTTCACCATCTTGTTAGATGCATTGATTAATGCAAGCCCAGTCAGCCCTAGGCTTCCATTTCTCAGAGATTCAGTCTGTTAGACCTTTCACTCTGTTATCCAGTTCCGCGTTGCTATGTGGGAGTGGCTTGTGTTCTGCATCACGGGGATTCCAGTTGCCACTGATCATGTGCCAATCTGGACCTACGATTTGTCTAACTACTTTTTCTACTTCTTCTCCATTTAAATGATAACTTAACTTCATGCCCTGTAAGTCTTCTAAGAATTTTCTAAAATTAACTTTTGGATGGGGAATTCCCTCTGTGGCTTTCCGGATGTCTTCCGGTGTCCATGGTCTGTATACTAGGAGAGTCGGGTCCTGCCCTTTCTGTCCTGCCTGAGGATTTGGTACTTCTATGAGTGGACATATCTCTTCTTCACTCATAGCTCGTGAATTTTTGTTTATTTGATATAACTCAGTATCCCCTTTTAAGTTACGTGTTCGAGACCTAGTCTCGATGGGATCTCTGACATATGGTCTTGGCTTCGCGGTGACAGCCGGGTATAGCAGAGGTAGACCAGTTTGTCGACTCGCTTCATATTCTGGTAAGGGAAGCGGAGGGGGAGGAGGGGCTGATGCTATTACCAAATTATTGTCTTCTTTATCTAGAAACATAGCTTTTGAATTATTACTTTTTTGTTCCCTACGGTTTGCCTCCTCAATCCACCTGTGTGCCTAAGGAATGCCTAATTGACATTACTTTTTCACCTGACCTTTTGCGTCAGTTTTAAGCTGTTTGATAAGTTTACTAAGTGAGGATTTTTCTAATTTGCCATCAAATCCATATTTATTAACCCATTTTGTATAGTACCTAACATTGTCGGCACGCTGTAATTGCATATATTTTGCATCTTCAGTTAATGGTGGATCTTGGGAACTTTTTGTGCACTTATTACCCATATTGTTCTGACTGTCAAAATGTTACATAACCCTTCTTATTTTCACGTGGTACCACAAGTTCTCTTTTTCACAGTTTATCTAGAATAACTGCCTTACCTATTCTGTTTCCCTGATCTATAACAAGACTGCAATCTTCCTGTCCCTGACTTGTACAAAACAAATCTCCTGACAGATGATTCAAATCAAGTCCCTGATCTAAAACAGAAAAAAAAGGTAAATCTCACCTTGCCTGAGCCTCCGTGCTTGATCACCAGGTTCGATGAAAAACTGTTAACTCGTCCTCCAGTCACAGATCAGAAAAGTGGCTGGCCTATTTTGAACGACAATTCAGTTGGAGGTCTTTCAGAGCAGAAGAACCGATGTGGTCTCTTCCCCGTACGGTTTCATGCCACCTGGCCCATCTGACCTGAGGTGAAGTGAGAGTTTCTGGTCCGAAGGACCAATCTGTCAAAAGAAAAACAACTTCAAAAAGATCAATTCACGGCAGGTTCAGGTTAAGGCACTTTAATCTTGCAGCAAGGAGACAAAAACGTGCTAATACAAAGTTTGTCTAACTAGAATCAGGAAGTGAAGCCATTCTTATACATTTCTTACAAGACATTGCCTACTAAGCTGACATAATAAATCACAAGTTCTTTCAATATTATTTCATAGCAACTGTTTGTTCATGATTTTCTGCTTGCATATCAAGTTTACAAAAAAACTTCCTAAGAAAAACAACGTGGCCTTGATGACCACCGGTCAGATACAACTTCTCACTATGCAATGTTACCATTCAAGGTACTATGGTTAATTCGAGCACAAAGCAAGTACAGATTATAGTTCATTTCTTCAAGCAGTCTTTGTTCGATGTATCTTTCTTTTCTGCAGCTGTGCATGTTCTCATAACACGAACAGAGCTGATTGTTCAAGTTCAATAACATTATAGAAAACAGTATTGTTCTATTCATTATTTTCCTGATCTAGCAGATAATCACCTGCTTCTCAGTAAGTTTCCAAAAGGCATAAACATGAATTTTGCTGTGCTAGCAAATTTTAGGTCAGAGAGCATCTTGCAGTTTCAGAAAGCATATTGCAGTTTGAAAAGCATCTTGTAATTTCGTACAAAACTAAGCTGTACACAAAATAGAATGAAATGTGTTAACTCTTTTAGCTTCTAATAAGCACTAAACATATACATTAATATATATATTTCTAACAGATCTATTTTACATTAAAATACACTCCAAAATATATTTTTGTAATACATAAGCTATTCATACTGCAAATGCACACACACCAAAAAAACAAGCAAACAAACAAACAAACAAACAAACAGATACCTATTTTATAAATAGAGTAAGGCATAGCATGTGTGAATGGAACAACTCTTATGACACATGTACACTGATCTTTTAATGCACTCACCCTTCAAGCTAATGTCTTACAGCAATCTTATTGCACAAATGCACCTCTCCTCATACCTTACTGCATACATACATGTATATATGTATACACACACATACACACACACACACACACACACACACATATAAATACATACATAAACACATACACATATATACATAAATACATTATATAAGTATGTAACTATAAAAAAGTATGTATATGTGTATATGTGTGTGTATATATATATATATATATATATATATATATATATATATATATAAACACCTCCTTATAAATGAATACATTATATAAATATATAACTATAAAACTATATATATAGTTATGTAGGTAGCTATGTATATTTATGCATATGTGAATATGTATATCTCTCTCTGTATATATATATATATATATAGATATATATATATATATATATATATATATATATAGATATATATATAGATATATATATACATATACACACACACACACAAACACGCACACACAGACACGCACACACAGACACACACACACAAACATGCACACACACAGACACACACACACACACACACACACACACACACACACACACACACACACACACACACACACACACACATACATAGGTTCATAGGTTCATAGGTTCATACTAGGCTATCTGCCCAAGGGCATTTATAAGCCTAGCCCATAGTTATGTGGCTTTCGCCACCCCTTTAGTTTGAATAAAAACTATGCCTATCATTTTTCTGTGCCTCTGTCAAGCAGTGACACTGAAGTAATCCCTGGGGTATATCTGCGATCTCCCATCCATTGGTCAAGATTCCTCTTGAACAAGGCCAGCGAGGTGCTCTGCCTCACATGTACCGGGATTTTGTTCCACAGCATAGGGAGTCTCTGGGTGATGAATCTGTCCCTCCAGCACGCTCTATTTATAACCGTGTCAAGGTTTAAGTCTCCGCCTTGTGGTTCTGAGGGATCTAGATTTTTGAGGTGAAGCATATTCATCAAATCTGGGTTTGACATGGCCTTATATGTCAGGCACAGGTCACCTCTGAGCAAGCGGTATGAGACTGAATAAAGCTGGAGTTCTTTCAGTCGGGCAGCATAAGACATATTTTTGAGACCCTTTATCCTTTTGGTGAGGAACTTTTGGGGCCTTTCAAGCTGCATCAGGTGTCTGGTCAGATACATTCGAACGAGGCATTGTACTCAATCATAGGTCTAATGAGTGATGAGTACAGGGGACGATGACCTCCCTTGATCTAGATGTGAATCCCTTCATGATCAGGTGGGCGATATAGAAGGTTTTCCTAACTACTTTAGCAACATGAGTGTCAAACGAAAGACTACTGTCAACTTGGGTCCCCAGATCCCTGATGACTTTTTCTGTGGTCAGTGGATTGTCACCTATATGGTAGCTAGGGTAACCTTGTTTTTCCCGAAGGGTATGACTATGCATTTTTGGCGCTTAACTTCAGGCCATGGCTCTGGCACCAGTTATCCGCTTTCTGTGAGGCCCTTCTGGAGGATATCTGTGTCAGATGTGTTTTCGACTATGGCGCCTAGTTTGCAGTCATCTGCAAACTTTGTCAGCCATAACCCTCCTGTGTTTGCTTGTACTTCAGAAAAGTAGATGCCGAACAAGAGTGGACCCAGGACTGAGCCCTGTGGGACACCACTTGTGACAGGCTTTGAGTCTGACATGGCTCCAGCAACTCTGACCCTGTGGGTTCTGTCGCTAGCCAGTTTGCAACCCATCTTGTGATGTATGGGTTTACATTCAAGCTGATGAGTTTTTCGATGATACCTGAGTGGGGTATTGTGTCAAGGCCTTTGCCAGGTCGAGGTAGGCTGTATGGACTGCCTTTCCTCATCAATGGCCTTGGTGACTGTCTCAAAAAGTCAACCAAGTTTAAGAGGCAGGATCTGCCTTTGACAAAGCCAAACTGGGTTGGATCCAAAGTCTGCAAGTTCCCTATGTCTTTATTTATGAGTTCCATTATGATCCTCTCCATGGCTTTGCAGATAAGGCTTGTCAAGCTAATGGGCGGTAATTTCCAGGGTCTGTGGAGGCACCGCCTTATGAAGTGGCACCACAGTCACCGTGCGCCACTCCTTGGGTACGTATCCTGAGGTGAGGCTAAGATTAAACAGCTGTCCTAACTGTGGGTTTAATTCCTCGTTGAGTTCATGAAGCACACAGCCGGGACACCATCCGTCCCATGGATGCTGTGTTTTTGCCTTAGTGAGGGCAGTTCTCACCTGGGCGTTGGAGATGTTTGGGGGCTACAATCCTCTGGAATAGATATCTGTCCGTTTGGGGGGGGGAGAAGTTTGCACTGAACCTGTCAGCCAGTATGTTAGCAATGTGTGTAGGTTCAGTAATTTTCACATCATTTTGAACTAATTCTGAGCATATCTGGGAGTTTCCTCCTAGGTTTCTAACATAGCTAAAGAAGGCCTTATGATTGTCTTTAGAGTCCTTGGCGATTTTTCTCTCAAAATTTGCCTTGGATGATTTTATGAGAGCTCTTAGTTTTTACTTATAATGATCAAAGGTGTCTTACCTTTCAAGGATTTTGCTCTATCTTGTAGTAGCTTCCTCCTTTTGTTGTAGAGCTTGTTTATGGCTGGGGTCCACCAGACTGGACGCTTGCCTTTGGTACAGAGAGTCTTAGTTTTGTTTGGGATTGCCTGATCCATGCAGTCCTGTAGGTGCTGGTAGAAGGCATTTGTAAGTGATTCAGCGGTTTGAGTAATGTTTACCATTGGCTCAGGGGCCTTAAAGGAGACCACACTAGTTTTTAGAAGTGTGAAATCGGCTTTTGAGAAGTTTTTCACTGTGGTCTTTTTGTTTCAGGTGGGGCGGATGAGGACCTCCAGCGAGATTAGTTTATGATCTGATCTCACCAGTGAGGGTATACTTCGGTGTTGAACATTTTGATCCCATGTTCGTGATGATGAGATCAAGTATGTTTTCACCTCTTGTGGGGATGGTGACTAGTTGTTCCATGGCATTTGAGTTTATGAACTCCAGGAATCTTTGGGTTAGAGTGTTCGGGCTTGAGTAGTGTTCCCAGTCTATATTAGGGTAGTTGAAGTCACCTAGTATGATGGTGTTTGGAGATACATTTATCCCTCCAATGTTTTCAGGAAGGCCATGTGAGGTTCCTGAGTTTGAGAGGGTGGCCTGTAACATGCTACAAATTGCAGAGCAGTCTTGCCTATGGTTAATTGCACCTGGATGGTCTCCGATGCATCGATGCGTTGCCACCAACCTTGAGGTGTGGGTGTCCTTTATGAATATGGACACCCTCCTTTCTTGGTGTTGTCCGGATTTTGGGGCCGGAACGTATGATATGAGGTGAAACCTGTTAGTGCTGGGGTGCTCTCAGGAGCCTTGAACCAGGTTTCTGTCACAGCACAGACATCGATGTTCTCCATATTGAGAAGGGCCTCGAGTGCGTGCATCTTGAGATTGAGACTTCTGGCATTGAGCAGCATTACCCTTAGTTTTTTCCTTTTGGTGTTCTAGGGTGGTAGGTTTAGAATTTGAGCCTTGCCTAAAAAGGCACTATGGGGTGGCAAGAGCCTTTGCCAATATCCGGAAGCCCAGGGTGACAGGTGCAAGCCGCCCTTGGCAGCGTGGCTTGTCCAGCATGTCATCCCAGGCAGACAGACATTGATCCCTTTGAATGACACCAGAATTTAAGCCAATTATTAAAGCTGATCATCTTATCACTGTATTGTGGCATCATTCTAGGTGAAGGTAGGATACTGCTCAAGGTCAGGGTCATACCTGCCTGGGCTACATAATCAGAGAGCTCCTCGACGTCCCTTTCATGTAGTCCAAGGAGGTACGCCTCAGGTCGCTGACACCAGCGTGGACAATGACTGAGTCGCACTTGTACCTGCTGTTGAGAGACCTGAGTGCTTGCGTTATGTGGCGGATTCTAGCACCGACAGGCAGCTTACTGTGACCTTCTCCTTACTCAGTCTGGTGAGCGGACGCCAGTGTGTCTGACTATGGAATCACCAATGACAAGTGTGTCTGGCATTTTGTTTGGCCTTAAGGGCTGTGACTGTTTGACACTCTGACTGTGTGGTCTATGTGTTGCATGTGTTGGGTCGTGAGGTGGTAGTTGTTTGGGTGTCTGCTTTGGTGGCCTCTGCTGTTTTGGTAAATTTTTGACCAGAGCCTCCGAGTATGTCTTTGTGTGAGTATGTGTATGATTTGAAGTTGTGATGGTACCATGTGTGACTGGGTATGTATTGTGTGTGGTTGCCTTCTCCTCCTGTCTGGTCTTGCCAGTCCTATGTTGAGAGAGCTCAGCCTCCAGTTTGGCCGTATAGTTGCATCTCTCGCATGTATTTGTGTTTTGTGGGTGAAGGAGTGGATTGTTCAGGTACATGAGGCAATTGTAACATTGCCTCAATATTCCCAGGTGCACCAGTTGAGCTGGAGAGGACACTAGCAACTGATTCCTCGACATACTAGAAGTAGTAGATAAAGAACTTTCAAAGGACTCCGGGGGAAGTGGGTTTTGGGCTGGTGGGGTACTATCTATAATAAGAGTGCTTTATCAAGGTGCAAGTACTGTAGGAGTAAGTGCTAGGCTTTACAGATAAAGAATAGTCTACTTGGGAATCAAGTAGAGATGAACTTTTCAGTTATAGGATATGCTGGTTAGATCAGCAGTACAGTTTAGCGTGTTTTATAGCAGGGGCTGAAGGAGCTAGGAATTGGCCCAAAACGACCAATGGACTACTAGTTTCTGGCTGAAACTTCACCAAATCGGACAAAAAGGTCGCTCAGTGCTTCCCACTCCCACTGGTAAGCAAAGAAACTTCCCTCCTTCCTAATAAGGCAATGGATCAGTAACAGGAACTAAAAACAAAGCCCAGGGATCAGCAACTCTGAAACTGGACTACTCTAGTTCAGTAAAGTGGGAAAACAAGAGATTTTTTGTTTTATTACAGAGATAAGGAAAAACAGACAGTAAATGCTATAAATGCTGTAAATCGGCTGGCGACTTTAGTGTGTAGCCTACAGAAACAATTTGCAACAATTAGTAACTTAAAGTGCAATAAACAGTGTAAAATGCAGAAATCACTTAAAGTAGCAGTAAAACAGGCGAAATGCAGTCGCTAGCTTAATAACAGTGGGAAAGCCACAAAAATACTTATATCTGGTAGAAAGTCACTCTTTTAGCTCTCTGCTGCTTGGATCACTCTGCAGGCCACCACGAGGATCTGTGCAGAGTTGGTACAAGCTGGAAAACACGTGTTTAGCGTGTTTTATAGCAGGGGGCTGAAAGGAGCTAGGAATTGGCCCAAAACGACCAATAGACTACTAGTTTCTGGCTGAACTTCACCAATTCGGACAAAAAGGCTGCTCAGTGCTTCCCACTCCCACTGGTAAGCAAAGAAACTTCCCTCCTTCCTAATAAGGCAATGGATCAGTAACAGGAACTAAAAACAAAGCCCAGGGATCAGCAACTCTGAAACTGGACTACTCTAGTTCAGTAAGGTGGGAAAATTTTTTACAGAGACAAGGAAAAAAAACAGACAGTAAATGCTATAAATGCTTTTAAGTGGCTAGCACACTTGAGTGTGTTAGCCTACAGGTAAAATTAAGCAACAAATAACTTTTTAAGAGTGCAAAACAGTTAATCAACACAAAAACAGTTTAAATAGAATGCAGAGCTGTATAAACAGGCTAAGATGCAGTCGCTAAGCAGTAAATATTCAAAAAGCCAGAAAAAAATACTTAAATCAGTTATAGCAAATACAGTTATAACAAATGCTCTGAAATATACTGTATATTTCCAATATGTTTGAGAAGGACAGTCAGAACACAAGAAGGTTCAGGCGAAGAAGAAAAAAAGTTTTGTTTTACTTTTGAAAAGGTAAAAGGAGGAACAGAAGGCCTTATCAAATGTTCTCTCTGTATTAAGAAGAATGAGCTAATGACACTAGACTGGGAGGTGTGTCACAGTAGGGGCGGGCAACTGCAAAGCCACCAAGTATAAGAGCAAGACACCAACAGGGAGGGAGGGTGGGACAAAATAGCCTAAGACAACACGCTATGAAAGTTTTTAAACAGAAAAAGATTTCTGAAGATTCTGAATAGACAAAGTGCTTTATATATATTAAATTATAAAAACAGTAATCTGTTAAAATAATCAAAAAATACTTATATTTTGTAGCTCAGTTGTGGTCAGACAACTTCTCCAGCCTGCACCAAAGACCAGAACAGCAACTTTTTTTTACAAGAACACAAAAGAACCAGCCCCCACTAGCCAAGAGATAATTACACAGAGTAAATGTTTCAGTTTATACAATAGCCTAAGACAACAAGCTATGAAAGGTTTTAAACAGAAAAAGATTTCTGAAGATTCTGAATAGACAAAGTGCTTTATATATATTAAATTATAAAAACAGTAATCTGTTAAAATAATCAAAAAATACTTATATTTTGTAGCTCAGTTGCGGTCAAACAACTTCTCCAGCCTGCACCAAAGACCAGAACAACAACTTTTTTTTACAAGAACACAAAAGAACCAGCCCCCACTAGCCAAGAGATAATTACACAGAGTAAATGTTTCAGTTTATACAATAGCCTAAGACAACAAGCTATGAAAGTTTTTAAACAGAAAAAGATTTCTGAAGATTCTGAATAGACAAAGTGCTTTATATATATTAAATTATAAAAACAGTAATCTGTTAAAATAATCAAAAAATACTTATATTTTGTAGCTCAGTTGCGGTCAAACAACTTCTCCAGCCTGCACGCTGTCTATCTATCTATATTTGTGGCCCCTAAAGAAGAGTGACTCAACAGGAAGTTGAACGTCATATGGTCAAGACCATACAATTGACTTTGCAAAATGTCAAAGCTTTAGTATGGGATCGCGGTACAGTGGAGATCAGGGAATTTATCCTTTTCCCCACTGTATTGTGATCTTGGAGTTGGTATATATAATGTGCAGTGGTGTGGGGGATGCAGGGGGTAGATTTTTGTTCCTTTCTGTTGTTCAACTTTTCTGTTGAGTCATAATTCTGAAGTAGATCCATATATATATATATATATATATATATATATATATATATATATATATATATGTGTGTGTGTGTGTGTGTGTGTGTGTGTGTGTGTGTGTGTGTGCATATGGTGGTAATAGTAATTTTTTTATTTATTTTATTTTTATTTTATTTATTTAACATTTGTTGACCGGGAAAGTCCGACTAGGTTCCACAGATCCTGTTTTCAGTGGAGGCCCGGGGAGAAATGCTCCAGAAGCATGTTTTTAGAGTAATGGTCTAAATAACATACTATTGAAAGTACAAATATCAACAGTAAAATGTAAAATATCTAAACTCAAAAATATCTAACTTCAAAAACATCTAAATGCAAAAAATTAACAAAATCTAACAATATCCCAAATCAATATTTTTGAAAGGGGGAAGCCCCACTACACCCATACATCCCCTGCTAATTATATATACCAACTCCAATATCGCACAACAGTGGGGAAGGGGCATAATCCCTTTCCTAGTATAACTTTGATTTTGTTCATAGTTTATGTTTAGATGTTTTTGAGTTTACATATTATGCTCTAGATATTTTTCCTATTTAGATTATTTGCTGTACTCTCTCTCTCTCTATACACACACACACATATATATATATATATATATATATATATATATATATATATATATATATATACATATATACATGTGAATGCATGTGTATATATTATCTAAATGCAATGAAATCATGTGGGCTGACAGACGTAGGCAATGTATATTTAGTGCATACCTTAAATAAGTCAATCCCAAAATGGACTTAAAACCAAAAAAAAAAAAATCTGTATCTTTTCATAGTTTACTCATTTGTTAACTACATAGGTGAACTGAATATCATAGATGCAATTTATCATCCATCCACAGGTGCAGGGGTAAGTTCAAAACATATATGGACATGTTAGAATAGTCAGGGGCCAGCCAGTCAAAGAGCATTCTTTAGGAGGCTGGAAGGAATCCAGATCACTTGGAGAAAACCAACACATGTATAGGGAGAAATGCAGCTTCACAAAAGACAGTAAATGGAGATCAAGGCTGATCTGAATTACAGACCCTTGAGCTTTGAGGCAGAGTTGTTACCCAGTGAGCCACCATGATGCTCTTGCTATACTACAAAAGTACTCAGTACATGCTGGTCTGTGCACTGACCAGATATTTCCATAGTCCTAGGAGTGTAACATAGTCAGACATTGAGATTTTTGACAAAATACTGTAGGTTCACAGGTTCATAGATTCATACTAAGAGACCTCTCCAGTAACCCATTTGCAGCCTAGCTATTAAAAGTGCAACTGCTTGTTCCCCCCTCCCCCCAGCTATGAGACCCTGCTGACATAGAACTGATGTTGAATTTACTGATTCGCATCTTCTCATTAGGGCTAGTTTTAAAGAGAGCACATTATTTATTTGCTTAACGTGGAGCAGAAGACTATTCTGTAGGTAGGAAATTGCTTTTTGAGAAATATCTATCCTGTGAAAAAGTTCTATTCATATTAAAATGTTAAGTTTTGAGATGTTGGTGTTAATACTTTATTTGAAGTTATAAGAGGTCAGTCATGACTGCGTCTGTTATACTTATGGAGGTCAAACAGAAGTTGCCATACAAAAACCTGTATGAGACCATAGGTAAGGTTTAAAGATTTCTGTTGTTCTGTCTTGAGTTCATGTCCAAAATATTCTTTGTCAGGAATCATCGTGTTTTTTAAGTTTTTTCAAGTTAGGTAGTATAGTTAGATAGATACATACCAATTGGGACATTATAGTATTGATTATGAGACTGAGTAGGGAGGACTACAATACATTCCTTTGGTCTGGGAGATATGCAGGGTGAAAAGATTCACTAATAACAGTTGATACCTGGTTATCAGATGAAAATTCATTATATACAAGCCTGCCATGGTATTTAGTAATGATATCAGCTTTGTATGGGGTACCATTTCTGCATGTAAGTGTCTTATTTCCTATATTATATTATACCACACTTCTTTGCACTGAGCCTGAGTCTGTGGTCATGACTCCAGGTAATAGTGTTGTGTGGTTTAAGTTTTCTGCCAGGATATGGTTACTGGTAGGAGAATTAATGACAGTATTGACTGTGGTGACCAGTCTCTCAAAGGACAGTGTGGCTCCAGCCTTTACTGTATGCATTCTGTTTATGAGGCAGTCTACTGTGTAACAGGTTACATAATGATAGTGTGTATTTAAATGGGCAAGCTTCATGATAACTGCAGCTTATGGAGTAGTATCAAAGGCCTTAGTTAGATCCAGGTAGGAACTGTGCAATGACTGGGTATTATCAAATACGTCAGTCACCTCCTCAAAGAAGTCCATCAAAGTCAGTAGACAGCACCAGCCATTTAAAAAGTTAAATTGACTTAAACCAAGGGATCGCCAGTTTGCCATTATTATGAGTTATATAATAATTATAATATGCTCGGTGACTTTATAAATAAAACTGGTGGGACTGATTCCTATGTAGTTCCTGCTCATTAGCAAGACACACCTTGTACAGAGATATGTTTATGGCTGTTTCCCAAGCATCTGGAATATATGTAGATGAGTGAATTAGAAACAATAGATTCAGAAAGTAATCAGTGAGGATGCATTTACTGCTGACCAAGAGACAGCCTGGTGTATCAGGGCCCGTAGAGCTATTGCTTTTGGTGTTGGAGAGAATATTTAAGACACATTTAGTTGTAAATAGAGGAGGAGATGATGAATGATGAGCAAAGGAAAAGACAGGGAGAACATTGGAAAATTGGATTAGAATCTATTTGTTGCTATATTAGCAATGTCTTCTAGTTTGGAATAGGTTTTGCAGTCTGGGATTAGTTCTGAACAATATTGCTATTCTTATGATATTCTTAGCTTAGTTGAAGGATTTAAGATTATTATTGAAAGAGGTGACAATATTCATTTTGTGGTTAGCTTTGTAACTTTTTATATGGTTATTTGCAGGCATTTCTAAGATTATTTCTACAATGGGAATATTTTATTTTTTTCTTATTATAACAGTTATTTGTTTATTTATGCATTTATTTTTGGAGAGTTTGTTGATTCATGGATTCCACTACAAGGACTTATTCTTAAACTTACCATTCTACTTAGGATTCATAAGGATGGATGCTTCGATGCATGAGCTGAGGTAAGAGTAGTAGTCAGTGGTATAAGCATCTGCGTTTTGTTGTATGCTCCCCAGAAGGGGCAACTTTATATTTCATTAAGTCATCAAAGAGAAGTTGGAAATTGCCCTGAAAATATCACTGAATGCAAGTTTCGATTGGACTATAGAGTGTGTTCTTAGGACAAATAGTATAGCCTAATTGTCTCGTTTAATCATGGATAAGGAACCTTGAGCATGGAGCAGGCAGGAGCTGTATTTGTAAGAACAAGGACAATGAATCTGGAACATCTACTTGCAGCTGGCAAAATCTGATCAAGGGAGTTGACAATAATAATATGAAGGAATCTTTGTGAATATTCTTGTTGGTTCATAGGAGGTTACTAGGCTAATGCCCCTAGGGCCTTAACAATCCCAGTTGTGAAAACAAGCCATGTACCCTAACTGACCACAGTTAGATGGTCATTATTAGCAGAGAAATTCTATGATCAGCACCAACTACCACTGTCCATGAGGGGCATAAGGTGCCACCCTGGGGTGAATTTATAGTCACCCATCCAAGTGTCAAGGTTGCACTTAAATAGGGTAATTGAGAACCTCTGCTTCACATGAAATGGTTGTCTAAGTCTGTCAGCTAATGGTTAGGCACCTGAAATAACCCAAGATGATTACATTACGGTCAATAGTTAGGGCCTCAAGCTTGCTATGGTAAGTGTCACATTGAGCAGAAAGTATAGAAGGCAATAATATAACAGAATTTGTTAATCAATACCATGATATCCAGATGTCCAGTGTTTACCACTGTATTGAATTTGCTATGAGGTAATGGTATTGTGAATGAATATAGATACTGCATCACCGTCACCAGAGGATCTGAATGAGTGATAGGTGCTAATACCAGGTAAAGTGTGAACAGCCTTGCTACCTGAAATCAGGTTTCAGTAATTCGGTAGATATCTATGCACTCATGGGTCACAAAGGCCTTTAGGTTGGGCATTTTTTTGATTAGACTTCTGGCATCGAGTAGTGCCAAACAATACAGACTTGATTAGACTTTGTTAGGCTGTAAGGTTCCAGAAGATGGACTCTGCTTGTAAAAAGGACTGTTGGTGAAAAGTCTTAGTCGATACTTGAGGGGAAATATGTAGGCTATTGGTGGGAAAGAGGGCAAGGCTATTGATCATCATCTTCCATAAAAACCCAAACTGGATCCTTCCTGAATGACATCAATTATCAAGCCAGTTATTAAAGTCAGTTATCATTTGCTGTGATTGTGGCATCATTCTCAGTAAGGGCAAGATGCAGTTTAAGACTAACTTTTTGCCATCCTCTGTCGCATAAATTGAGAACTCAATCACATATCTCTTCATCTCTCCAGGTGGAGCATCTATGACCATTCATCCCCATATGGCTTATGACCAAGTCATATGCATATGTGTGATGGAGGTATCTAGTAACCCTAGTGACATCCTACCTAGAAAAGAGCTATTCATCTCTCTGTATTTGCATATCCTGATGAATGATGCATCACTATATTTGACAGCTGAAACACTGATGAGTAGGCCATCCTGAGTGTCAGCAAGCTGTTGCATTCCTAAGGGCTTAAGGGTGCAGTGCAGATGACCCAGTTTATTGAAAGAACAGTGGATGCAAGTGTATGTATAATATGCAAAGTGTGAGCATGTCTAGATCTAGTATTGTGCAAGGAGTGGGGCATGTAGTAGAGGTCTAGTTAGACTAGTGCACCACTTTGAGGGCTTAGGAAGGGGATTCATATTTATTATTTTTTACTTTCTATCCATCTTTGTTACAGATGTCAGCTCTGCAATATTCCTTCTGTATACTTTCTATAGAATAGGTGTTTATGTATGCTTTCATTTCTTTTAGAGATGTGAACATGACATATTTTAAGTTTGGAGTTATAGTGTATTCTGCTATTAATGGGTGAGTTTTGTGTCTATTTTGTTCATAATATGAATTCTGAGTGTTCACCAGACTTCTGTGTGTTGACAATAGTTATTTGTTTGTTGTATATCAGGCTGTGACTGTTGCTTCTTTAATATTATGGTTGTGAACCTGCTATGTTAACATTATGAGCTCTGAGTTTTTAACAGATTTACCAGCTGTGTAATTGTTATGACAGCAGTGTTTTATTTATTTACTATAAGTTATAATATTCTATGATGATTGTCTTTAACAAAATGTAGTTTTGTTCTAAGCTTGGATCTAAGTTATTTTAAAACATGTTTTTGTTAGAAGTGCACTATACAAATGGGGAGTAAGTATTGCCATGTTTCATTGCCTCATTTTTAATTGCTTAATTGTCTTTTAACTAGATTGGTTAGCTGGTTCTTACATAGTTGTGTGTAGGAATTGTTTTCAGGATCTGAGGAAGGCACACGCCAAAAGCATTTATCCTGTACTTGTTTTTGTTGTATTAAAGTTCCAATTTTATGTCTATGGTGTTACGCTCCTTTTTTGTTTTCTTCTAATTTGTGTACTGGAGCATTCTTTGGTGGTGCTTCTGGATTTTGGTACTGTAGATCTAGTATTGTGCAAGGAGTGGGCATGTAGCAGAGGTCTAGTTAGACTAGTGCACCACTTAGAGGGCTTAGGAAGGGATTTCATCAGTACCTCAGCATATGCCAGATTAGTGTCACAGATTTATTATAGAGAGGTGAAAGTATGATATGCCCTAACAACAGTGGTTAATGGAAGGTCATACTCCAATGTAAAGAAGTATTAATCCCTCTCACAGTTGGATTCAGTGTTTGGTAGCAGTAAAGGGTTACCAGAGTTCCCAGTGCTAGCAGGCTGGCAACAGATCTTGTAAGGGCAGACTATGTGTAACCACTGTGGTAGCAAATATCTGAGGCATAGTAGTTACAGCTGAAAGGAGACAATATATATGATACTGCTATGCTATGCAATGCACAACACACTTACCAGTGCTAGGCTATTGCAATAACAGTACTATGCTACTGCAATGCAAGATTAGGATTATGCTAAAAGAAGACAAACTTCAAGCAAAAGAAGGGGGCACACAAGGAACCAACAAGGCATAATGAAGTCATGGAAGTCACATATGGTACAGTTTGGGCAACACACAATGTAGTCTTTTAATGCAGATAAAAATGCAATGCTGACATGGATGCCACAAGTACAGTGGACTTAAAACACACAATATTGTTTACCATATTGGTTCAACAATCCTTGTACTGGTAATTCAAGCAAACAGACTTAAAAAAACAACACAACACGGTATGTTAGTGAAGCTATGAAGAGAGTGCTGGCATGGCTGATAGTAAAGTAGGTTAAAAAGCACAGTACAGGTAACCAGTGCAGCTCAATAATTCAGCCACAGACGTCACAAACATGCAAGCTTGAAAAACACAATGAGTACATTGCAAATAAAGATGCAAAATAAGAGTAATGAGGATAGGGGGCTAATGTGGAAAGTGACAGTGCAGCAGAAATATCCTGATAATAGTGGATTTATATAATAATGTAGTATGGGTGAATAATAAAATAGGCTTGGGAAACATAGCAGAGTATACCAATTCCACTACACAATTCAGTAATGCGAATGCAGATTTCAATGTACACAATGCAGGATATTAAAGCAGTTATACAGCTGACCTGAGCCCCACCACTAAGGCAAGTTTAACATGCAATACATTAGTGTACACAATATCACAAACAGAGTGGATGTAAGATGCACAGATGAAGCAGCTAAGAGCACACAGTGCATCCATGAAGGCCACTAATGAATGACGATTTGAATGAAACAATATACTATATAAGTAAAGAATAACAGAGTAGGACTAGTTACGTTAATAATACAAAGAGTAATACAACTGGGTAATACTATAACATGGTATGAATGACAACAGGTAAAAGTATAAAGATACTGATCAGTGGAAAGAGATAACAGGGACTGGGCCCAGTCAATATGTAAAATGGAGTCAGCTGAGTAGTAAAAGCAATATGGTGCAATAGGCTAAATAAAAACAAAACAAAAAAATGACCTTAGTTTGCTGTTGCAAGAGTATAAGAATATGAGCTTCTTGTACAGTGACAATAAAAATGTGCAGTCCTTTACTTTGCTGTACATAGCACTGAGGTTCAGTTCCCAGGTGATAAGTGGACATGATGGTAGTGCTCATATTTCCCTATACAGTTATGAGATAAAGCACCCTACAGCAGTTCCATATAGCAGAGTGCAGAGCAGCACTACAGCCTAGAGTACAGAAGTGACTTCCTTGTTACGCTTGGATAAACAGGGCAGTTTACATTAGCAGCCACAGGATACTGCCTAATGCACATCATTTCCTAGATCTAAAGGGCATAGTACTGATGACTTTACCAGTAATTCAGGTGCACAGATGCTCAGCATCAGACAGCTCAGAACAAGAGTGCTAAACTGTGTAAAATAGTTGAATTTAAATCAAGCAAGTTCAAGCACACAAACTAAATGATCACAAGTAGGTCTCAGAAGTCTCACCTCTCACCAGTGAAAAAAGCAACATAAGTTCTAAATTAAATTGCCACACCAGGTCACATGGTTTATTGTAATATCTTTTCAATATACACCCTACTCATGCGTGCCTGTGTGTGTGTGTGTGTGCGTGCGTGCATGTGTGTGTGTGTGTGTGTGTGTGTGCGTGCGTGCGTGCGTGCGTGCGTGTGTGTGTGTGTGTGTGTGTGTGTGTGTATGTGTGAGTGTGTGCGCGTATGTGCCTGTGTATGCATGTATACAGTTAGTGATATGATGGTACTGCAATAAAGATGCAGTAGGTAATAATACCTTGTACCTACATTAGAAATGGTAAGTGGTCTCCTTATTACAAAGTTCCATTGTATTAAATAAAAGCTTAATGATAATGTCAGTGTGCTGCCTGTTTATAACATAAAGCATTGCACTAGGGAATGACACATACACATATATATATATATATATATATATATATATATATATATATATATATATATAGAGAGAGAGAGAGAGATATGCATATATATTTCTACACACCCACATAAATACAAACACACATGGACACACACACACACACACACACACACACACACACACACACACACACACACACACACACACACACACAAAAACGACAAACATTCAGAAATGCAAATAATTCATTTTATTTTGCAGTAAGACAACATGTTAATCCCACATAAAAGGAAAGGGGTGTGTCTGTGAACATTAGAAGGGATAACAATTACACTTCAACAAAACACCTTAACTGAGGTAATGCATAAATGCTATCTGGTCAGAAGGCAAAACTGCTCCTGCACTGCACTTCATCGTGTCATATAAAACCAACAAAGCTATGATTACATCCAGAGTGAAGGAGCAGCATTTGGTATTACTTTCCCTTTATAGAAGTCACATTCTGTTTTAAAACCTGCCATGAGTCTCTACTCTGCAAATAACAAGTGACTGATTTTTTTTGATTGGCAGAATGAGCAATGAGGTATTGCGGTTACCATAGCAGTGACTTCTTCAGAGAATGAATTAATTTCACTAAAAGCATTCAAATAGCATTTTGAATCCATGGTTCTGTGATGACTTACTGGTAGGTCTTATTTATTAAAAAGCATTATAAGTTCTTCTCAAAGTATGAAGAAATAAAATATCCGCATAAAAATAAACATGACAGAATCATGACAATATCAGTATTCATCTTGGCATTCAACATGTTTAGTCATCATACTCTTTCCTGAAGCTTCTCTCACTCCAAGTTTTTTTCATCTTTTTTCTTTTTAATGCCATTGCTGTACAGATAGTTCATAGTTAAACATGTCTGGGGATCAGGAGTTCAAATAATGCTAATATATTACAAAAATACCATTAAAAATAACAATAAGCTAAAAGATATTATCACAAAATAAATGCCGTAAGAATATTTAATTTAAAGAAACAGATTCATAAATCAGGGGGCATTACAAGAAGGAACATTACATTGTGATCCTCCATGAGCACAATTCAGTGGGCTATGAAAGCATAATAGTACTTTGCCGATATTTGTGTTAAACGGGAGTCTGAAAAGGATCGAACAGTAAAAAGTGATAGGTAAGTTATTGTAAAATGGAATCTTCATTACAGATTGTAGTGGAGACAGCCGAGTATGTCATGTTACACGAAAAGATAGAAGTGATGTATGTACCTTGTCACCACTGGCCAGCAAATCTGAAGTGATAGAAAGCATTCTGGGAAAGGATGGTGCTAAACAAGAGTGCACATAATAGTACATATGGGTTTACTATCACATGTCCGAGTGTAAATTAATCGGAAGATGATATGGCCAACGCGTTTGTACAGAACACAGATGACGGAACAATAAAATTGTCAAATGGTGTTTTTTGTGGACATCGAATCAATATTTTCGAACAGCCATTGTCAAAACAGGAAAGACTGCATAGTACGTCTTCAAATCTGCTCAACATTCTACAACAGTTTTTGCAGGGGAGCAAGCCCCCCTGCACCCCCACACCTCCCCTACTTATATATGCAAACTCTGAGATAGCACTACACTGAGGAAAGGGTACATTTCTTGATCCCCACTATAGTGCGATCTGCGCTATATTGTCGAACTTTGCTATAGCGAATGTTCGCTGTTGTAAGGTTCGACAATGCAGTAATCGCAGTTCCAGTTCTGCTACCTGAGTTTCACATATTGGTGCATCACACATAGTGCGATCGACAATGTGATAGTAAACCATACAAATGACAATTATATGCAAACCTTTCATTATCATACTTTTTTCCCAATAAAATTAATTTTATTATCAGAATAAAAAACAGAGTACAGTCTTTGAAAGGGAAAAACAGAGCTTGTAGAGGAAATAGATACATAGCAGAACTGTTTGGTCTACGATATTGTATCAGCTATATACTTGAATATTCTTTAATCCAGTTTATTCAGTAGCAAAACATGTGGCTATTTAATTATATATGCTCAGGCCACTGTTAGCTCCTACTTGCACTAACTACGGTTGCACTAAATCTTAGTGTGAAACAAGTTATTCAGAGTCAGTCTTATCTAGCCATGTTATTTTAATAGCATTTTAATAGCATCTTAGCCCTAAGTACTTTCCCCCAGCCAGTATTAACAGTTGTAACACATCCTGTTCATTCATGGGAATGAGGGAGAGAGAGAGTGTAACTTCAACTTGGCCCAGCCACAATACCTAAGAATTTTTTTCAGTTCCTTTGTTTTATTGTACTCAGTACTGGACAGTCCCAAATATGTGGTGCCAGCTGTCTATACCATCATCCACACAGTGCCAGTGCTTAGGCAGCACCCCTGGGAACACAACAGTTTACCTTTAGAAAGGCGATCCACACTCGGGCGAACAGCAATTGTTCGAAAGGCTGTTTGCAAAGTTTGCAAACGCTAAAAGAAAAAGGTTTGAATGTGCTATGAGCGAATGCACAGCGAAATTCGCTCATTGCACATTCGACATTGTGGGGCAGATTGCACTATAGTGGGGATCGGAAAATGGTCCCTTTCCCCACTTTAGTGTGATCTCTGAGTTAGAATATTAAAGTGGGGGGGTGCAGCCCCCCACATGGGGGGTGCAGAGGTGTTTGCTCCCTGGCTTTACACTTCTTTTTTTTTTTCGTTCAACATTAATGTTCATAAAACAGCAAATCTGCTTTTCGATTTGCTGTTTTTCGAACATTAAGAACTATCTGTGTTTTCACTTTCATGGTTACGAGTCACTCATATGAGCATTCGAACCACTGTGAATCGCCTTTATAAAGGTAAACCGAACACAACACCTAATTTATCATACCTTTCAACTGTCCAGATTTTCACAGAATGTCCAGATTTATGCCTCATATTTTTGGTCTACTCTGCATAAAATTTTTGGTTTTCTGGCAAACTACTGATGATTGAAGTGACTAAATAACGGCATTCATTTGAGTTTCGGAATTCATATCCTTTGGAAAATGCATGCTAATGCAAATCCTTTTATTCTAACAGCGTTCTAAGTTTATAACAGCAATATTTAAAATCTGCCCCTAGTTCAGGGCTTTTGTCCCTCCATTATTTTTGTTTTGTCCAGGATATTTGCACTAACAGATTGAGAGGCATGTGCATGATGTATAGAAGGTCCCTATTTCAGTGCCTTTGTCCCCCCCGCCATTATTTTTGGTTTTGTCCAGATTATGTGCACTAACAGGTTGACAGGTTTGTGCATAGTGTATGGCAGTACTTATTACCAGCTGGAGAAACCTGAATCTTCTTGAATTTATAGCATATATAGGCAGTCCTAACAAAAATGAGCCAAACTGTGCCTGAGATCAGTACATTCAAATATTTTTGCCATTGTAGCACTGAGATATCTGACCCCTCATGAGGGGAGAAAAAATTCTTGTTCTTGTCCACCAATTCACAATTTTCAGCCAATCCGCAGTTTTAACACTAGTACCTACCTTTGCTTTCAACAATACTGAATATAGTCTATGAAAGTTTTGTACATCCTTCTTCCTGATATGGAACCCATCCCACCAATCCAGACAAATAACACATCTAGTCCTTTCCTAATCTGATCCCGATATTGAAGTTTTTTATACCTATACAACAAGGGAATCAAGCTGAGGGGTAGCAGGGTTTCATGGCATAAATAAAAGTTGGGTTACAAGTTCTCCCAGTTGAGGTATTGCTTCAGTTTGCTTGAAGGAATGTAAGACAGCTGCAGTTAAATCCTTTAGCACTAGATATGCTGAGCCCCATTCTGTTCTGGTGCTTTGAATGAATGCATCTATAAAAACTAGAATACCCTCTCCACAAGTATAGAAGCACATCGGTCCATACCAGTCTTTACTGGAATGTAAACCAATACAGTTCCAAGTCAGACACTGATGCCCCTCCCTTTCCTGGCTGTAGTGTGAGTACTTGGGCCTTTGACAATTGCACAAAAGTAAGGTGGTCATTTTCCTTAGTAACCGACCTCTCTCTAGCTACTCTAATCAGAAAAGCCTGCACCACATATGATACCATGGGAAGCACATACCACTTAATGGCTTTCACCCCCTTGGACAACTGCAGCTTAAGGCCCTGCCAATGTTATTAGTAACCCTTAAACTTCTGAATAAGCACACTCACTGTAGGTGAAAGGGACAAATCCAAATTCTTAGTAAGTAAAATGCCCAAGAAGTTGATAGGACCTGTAGTTGCAAGGAAAGGAAACTTATTTAACATTCTTTGGAAGAATCAGCATTTATACTCACTGTGTTGGTCTTGGATTAATTTATTTTATACCCTGAAAGTGTGCCAAAAGCTTGCAGTTTGGCAAATATCACTTACAAATCCCTTTCTGGGAATGGGAGATATAACAGCATATCATCAGCATATAAAGACAGGGATAAATGCATGTTGCCAAACTTGAAGCATGATCTTTGGACCAGTGGTTCTAAATAGATAGTGAACAGAAGGGGAAACAGTGGGTAATCTTGCCTTGGGCCCTATGTTGCCTGATTGGTTGGGGCAACCCCTGTCCTATTTTGACACATATAGAAGAACCATCATAGAATCCTTTGAATAAGGAACTTATCTCTTGAGGAAACCCCAACCCATTCATCACTGCAAATATATCCAATTTACTCCATTGAAAGTTTTTTTTAGCATCCAAACTAACCAATAAAACAGTTGCATGGGATTCGGTTGCAGCCCCAATAGCCAATGTTGCTTTGCTTAACCTGCCATGCTTGGTACAACCTGAAAAAATCCTGTCTCGGATGGATTAGATCCGGGAACAGTTTAGCCATTCTACCAAAGATCTTTATGTTATGATGAAAGATTGAAATTAGCTTATATGTGGACACTGATAAGGCTGATTTGGGTAGCACTGCTACAGAAACCTCCTCCCAAAATACTGCCTCTACAGTTCTAGGGGTAATGTGTTCAGACCAGGGGCTTTACACTTCTTCAGTTCCTTAATGAGCTAGGTAACTATGCCCTCCATAAATGGTTTCCACCTAATTGTCAATAGTCTTTGGAAGTCTTGCCTTATTAAGATAGCACCTAGATCAATGTCATTCATCTCTGCCTTGGGATCATCTGCATAGAGGGAGGAATAAAAAATAAAGAATTCCTCTTAAATTCAGCATTCTCCACTTTATGTTGTAGGTTCATAGGGTCATAGGTTCATAGGTAGGTACTAGGCTATCTGCCCAAAGGCATTTATAAGCCTAGGTGGAATGTGTTGCTTTCGCCGCCCCCTTAGATTAGTTCCCTGTGCCTCTGTCCAGCAGAGCCATTGAAGTGATCCCTGGGGTAAAAGTTCTGTTTCCCATCCACTCGTCAAGGTTTCTCTTGAAGAGGGTTAGCGAGGAGCTCTGCCTAATGTAGATTGGAATCTTGTTCCAGAGCATGGGAAGTCTCTGGGACAGGAATCTATCCCTCCAGCATGTCCTATTTATTGTTGTGGTGAGATTTAGATCCCTGGAGCATGTGGCTCGAGGGGATATGGTTTTCTTTAGGTGGAGCATGTCCAGCAATTCTGGGTTGGACATGGCCTTGTATGTCAGGCAGAGATCACCTCTGAGTAGGCGGTATGCAACGGAGTACAGCTAGAGTTTCTTCAGTCGAGCTGCATAGGGCATCTGATTGCAGCCAGTGATCCTCTTGGTGAGGTACTTCTGTGGTCTTTCCAGTTGTTGCAGGTGTCTTGTAAGGTACATCCCAAATGGGGCATTGTACTCTATGATGGGTCTGATGAGTGATGCATAGAGGGGCCCGATGACCTCTTTCGATCTGAATGCAAACCCTTTTGTGATTAGGTGGGCCACATAGAAGGATTTTCTAACCACTTTGGCAACGTGATTATCAAAGGAAAGGTTACTGTCTACTTGGGTCCCCAGATCCCTTATTATGTCTTCCGTATTTGAGGGGCTACCACCTATGTAGTAGTTTGTGAGTACTTTAATTTTTCCAAAGGGGATGTAGGGGGTGAATGGCCAGGTACTTCAGGCTAATCGGCAAAAATTCCAAATTATTAAGACAAAAAAGCTTCCTAGCAAAATCTAATTTATACTGTAGAAAACCATCTACATTTCCTCTTACTTGGTCCAACTTATAATTTACTTCTAAGGCTTCTACTATTATGAGCCCATGAGCTCTTTGAAGAGCTTTGTGTAATTTATTCAGTTTGTATCCAGCATGCATCTTAAAGGCTTTTTCCTCATCCTTCAGAAATAAGACTAATTCGACCTCAGGTTTTCCCACTCATGCAATGTGCTTAGGTTATTGCAAAATCTTTCCTGCCTCCTGAGGAATACATTTTGTATTTCTCATAGTTCAGAGCCCATCCTGATTATTATTATAGTTGTTCTCCATAGTGGTACCCTCTGCAGACGTGAAAGTACAAAGGTGCAGAGGAGAGGAGAATAGTTTGAAATACCCATTGGCAAGGAATAGGGCTCAGAGAAGCAGTGGGCATATTCTATGAAAACAAATATTTTCTACAACCGATATCCCACAGAGTAGCATATCAACCTTGGTTGGGATGAACTTAACCAAATGAAAAGGTCCACTATTCCCAGTACTTGCATAAATTGACCCAAGTGCATTCTTGTCACTAGGACCTTCGTATTCCTCCTAACAGAATGCACCTCATCCAATTCCAGTACCATCT